>NC_045787.1:135811314-136078814 GCF_009873245.2 Balaenoptera musculus
TATAGGTTTGTATGCACATATAAGGGGAAATTTTGGATAAAATCTTAGCTTTTCCCCAACGGCTACTAAAGAGGACTGCTATAAAACATGCCCCAAATGACAAGTGCTTAATTAAAGCTTTTTGAGATTTACCAATTTGGGAACAAAGATATGATTTCTTTCTTATGGTTATATCCTTTTCCTGATTTATTTTTCAGGTTTTTAAAAAAAAAATTTAGTTTGAGCTTTCCTTGAATTTTGAGAAAAATTGTGACCAGACACAAATGGTCAGTATTTACTGGCTGTTTAGGGATTTATACCTGTAACTTATTTTATTTACTCCTTACAGTAGCAGTATAAGGAGGGACTACTTAGTTCTATTTTACCATGAGGAACTGAGGCTGACAAAAGTCCAATGATTTGCCTAGGTTGTGTGGCCAGGTGGTTGGACCCAAGCTCTTCACTGCAACTCAATCCCTGGTACTCACAGTGGCTTTTTCATGATTTAAGTAGCATTCATATTTTAATCAGGGCTAGTTTTAGGTGGATGATACTATGAACCCTAAATTAAGGATGCTGGTTTGGTCCCCTACACAGTAGGACCACCTTGGAAGATGTGCCTTCAACAGAGAAGCCAGACACTTCCATCCTTTCCTTCATGACCTATCACCTCAGAGATCCCGTACCTACCTAAGACTACAGTGTTGAAGGAAACCATCTCTTTGTCTTTGCCGTCATTGTAGAAGGCCAGGTGCCACAGGCCCACATCCAGGTACTGGACAAACACGGCTTCGTTTTGAACCAGGGTCTGTATGCTCCGGCGTTCCCTGGGTGACTCGACCACGCTCCATTTCTCCTTCCCGTCCAGACGCTCCATGAAGTCATACTGGGAAAAGAAGAGAGCATGTGACACAGGGTGCAGACCTGGTCCCATAACAAGCACCTTCCCCTCCAGCCCCATTAGTTAACTGAGAGATACTTCTGAGTACATTTTACTATAAGCTCATTTGATTATAAGTAAAACAAGAGTCATGAAAGTTGTAATAATAACAGTCACCATTTATTATAATTGTTGCCAATAGTTTTATGACTATAAGGCCATAATCTCTTTTCAGCTTTTATGTTTTTTTTTCCTGTGTGTGTGTGTGTGTGTGTGTGAGAGAGAGAGAGAGAGAGAGAGAGAGAGAGAGAGAGAGAGAGATGGGTTTTTGCTCCAGTCCCTACTGGGGTGTTATAGAATACATAGCATATGCCAATATAACTTTTTAATAATTCCCCCAATTCTGAATTCCAAATTGCATCTGGCACTCAAGAGTTTCAGGTAAAGAATTATGAACCTATGTTACCAGATACCATTGACTGATCATTCACTAAAGGAAGGTGGTATATCAGAGTAGTTAAGAAAAGAGGGCTAAGGAGTCAGACTACCTGGGAGAGAATCTGGAACTTTTTAGCTTCACCTGTCCCTCCCTCAATTTTCCCATCTGCAAAACTGAAAATAACAGTACCTATGTTATAGGTTGTTGTGAGAAATAAGATCATATTGATAACAGTGCCTGGCACAAAGCAAACACAAAATACACGTGAGCTGTCATCACCACCACCATCGTCATCCTCATTTCATTCAACTCTTGCAAAACCCCTGTAAGATCGGCACTATTTGTATCTTATTTTACAGATAAGAAAACTGAGGCTCAGAGAAGTCCAGCAACGTATCAAAAGTCACCCAGTGACCAAGTGGACAATCAAAAATTTGGACCTAGATCTGTTTAGGTGCAGTGCCCTCACAGTGCCTGGCCTCCCATCGACCAGCAATTAACTATGAAACTCTGTTTCAATGGAAACCAGGCTCAGAACTGGAAGCAATCAGTGGGAGACAGAGTGGTGGGTGAAGGCAACCAGGAATGGGGTGAGGGGAATGGGAGAGCAAGTGTGATCCAAGGGGGCCTGTCCCAGGGAATGGTGAAATCGTGCGGCAGGCAAGTGGGAGCCACAGAAGATCCTTGAGCAGTGACTGACGACGTGATGGGAGGAATGTTCTGAGGAATTCATTTGCAGGCAGCCTATGAGATGTTCTAGAAGAGGGAGTGAAAGGAAGCAGAAAGACCAGTTAGCAAGCAATTGCAGAAACCCAAGTGTGAGGTGACAGGCGTCTTGATTAGCACAGTGAATGAGAAAAGGGGACAACTTTGCAGGAACATTTCTAGGGAAGAGAGGACAGGGCTTGACCATGGGCTGGACAGAGGGGATGAAGGGAAAGGCAAAGAGGGCACCCATGTTTCTTACTTGTTGATGAGAAAATCAATAAGACCCCAGTAGAAATGCAATCATCTTGCGAACTCTTGCAAAATCATTCCACAGGAAAATCATTTGCACCGTGACTTCCAGAGAGCATTCAAAGTGTAGGTCTTTAGCAGATAAAAACCACCACTGTGGGATTAAGCTCTCTCTCACCACTTTCCCCACCATAAAAAGGGTTATATGGGTTACTGACATCCACTGTAACCCCTTTCACGAACGTCAAAGAATGAAACTCCAGGAAATCTACTAATGTGACTTCCTCATCAGCAGAATTGCCAGTTTTTCCCATCTGAAATGTGATAATTGAAACCAAAAGAGTCTATAAGCTTAGGTACAAAGGTTTTGCTGTCAGACAGACCTGGGTTTGAATTCTGACTGTCATTTGCTACTGTTTGAAGTTAGGTGAATCTTTTACCCTCTTCCTGGTTTGCATACTAGGGAATAATAACACCCATCTTTTGGGGATGTTATAAGGATGACATGAGATAATGCTTAGGGCAGTGCCTGGAAGATAATAACCATTTTATTAAGTACCTTGTGACTCTGAGTCACTTATTTGCAAATCACAAGGATCGCAGAAGAGAAGCACATGGTTCTAGTTTTTGTATCTGGGGGCCTGGCAAGGGACGTTGCGTAGGAAGTGGAAATTTCCTCCATCTCTCAGGAAACGAATGTTTGTATTTAGCTTCCCTCTACCCCACAGCCCGTTGGTTGCAGCTGTCTTTATGGGATAAAATAAATGATCTGAAGTGATATGACAAACCGATGCTCCTTTCGGAGCCCTTTGTAACCAGAGCATTTGTTCCTTAGCAACCTCGTAAATGTCCGACTACCCAGACCATGTCTACAAACTGCTGTCAGCCAGAGGAATGAGTGTAACTTCCTTGGTGCCGAGGTGAGAAGGATATACTTCATTTGGGGTCCAGGTTATCACTCCCATGAGGAAAAGTTGGGGGAAGGTGATTACTTGCATGGGGCCATTGCTCATTATTAATTTGGGCATCAGTCATCTCTTGCTGAACTGGCTGCCCAGCCCAGGGGCACAGAAATGGCTTAGGACCAGCAGCAGTGCTTGCTGTCCAACCAATCAAATGACTCTGGGAAAAGGTATTTGTCAGAGGAGAGGGAAAACATCTATTTTGGCCGGCTCCTCAGAGTCCCTCCACGGAAGTACGGAGGGCAGTTTTCATTTAAGGAAGAATCTGTGAGCCAGGGGCACTGGGACATGTGGGTCTGAGGTGTCCCAATCCTGTATCTCTTTGTTGTGCTTTACTTTCTTCAAAGCACTATCACCCTCTAAAATGATATAATGTTTTTTCAAAAAAATAAATTTATATATTTATTTTTGGCTGCGTTGGGTCTTCATTGCTGTGTGCGGGCTTTCTCTAGTTGTGGCAAGCGGGGGCTACTCTTCATTGCGGTGTACGGGTTTCTCATTGTGGTGACTTCTCTTGTTGTGGAGCACGGGCTCTAGGAGCATGGGCTTCAGTAGTTGTGGCACGCAGGCTTCAGTAGTTGTGGCTTGCGGGCTCTGGAGTGCAGGCTCAGTAGTTGTGGCACACAGGTTTAGTTGCTCCGGCGGCATGTGGGATCTTCCCGGACCAGGGATCGAACCTGTGTCCCCTGCATTGGCAGGCGGATTCTTAACCACTGCACCACCAGGGAAGCCCTGATATAATGTTTTTATGTTTATTGTCCGTCTACTCAGAAAAACATAAACTCCAGGAGGGCAGGGATTTCTTCTGCATGGTAGAGTGGTTAAGACTGAGAACTTCGGAGCTAGACTGCCTGATTAGAACCCACGCTCTGCTGCTTACTTGCTGTGACAGTTGCACAAGCTATTTCAATTCTCTGTGCCTCAGTCTCCTTACCTTTAAAATGGGTATAATTTCAAAACATAATAATAATACAGCAAAACACTGTTGTAAAGATTAAATGAGTCAAACCACGTAAAGTGCTTAGAATAGTCAGTACTCTGTATATGGTAAACACACCTTGAAAGTTTCTGCTATCGTGATGATAATTCATTGCTCTGTCTAATGCATCTTGAGCAGAGTTTGATCAATAAATATTTGTAAAATATCAAATGCATAAAATACTGAATCTGTAAATGAATTCCACTGAAAGCAAACTAAGTTGCAATGTACTGAAGGTTTTGTTTCCAGTAATAATCACCTGCCCTCCCTTGTCTTCTAATGTGCTTTCCTGAATAGGAGAGAAAGGGGCAGAGTTACAGGCAGCAAGCCTCAGTCATGCACCACCAGACATGCACATGATGGACACTGTGGCCCAAGGAACCTGTGCATGCCTATAGATCATCAAGATTTGAGAGGTGACTTTAGAGGTGACATTATGACTTCACCTTTTCAATTCTCAATGGAGGGACTTCCCTGGTGGCGTAGTGGTTAAGAATCCACCTGCCAATGCAGGGGACACAGGTTAGAGCCCTGGTCTGGGAAGATCCCACATGCTGCGGAGCAACTAAATCCGTGTGCCACAACTACTGAGCCTGTGCTCTAGAGTCCATGAGCCACAACTACTGAAGCCCGCGCGCCTAGAGCCCGTGCTCCGCAACAAGAGAAGCCAGCGCGATGAGAAGCCCACGCACTGCAACGAAGAGTAGCCCCTGCTCGCCGCAACTAGAGAAAGCCTGCATGCAGCAACGAAGACCCAACACAGCCAAAAAGAAATAAATTAATTAATTTAAAAAATTCTCAATGGGATGATGGCCAATGTACACTTTCTTTCTTTGGACTTTCTTTGCTCCATTGCTTGTCTTCCTTCTTTTCCTCCTTTGACACTGTTCCTTAGTGACCACGGTGGTAGAGATTGATGGTCACTGTCTGTATCAGTGTCTTGTTCCTTTCCAGCTTCCTTGCTTTTATGTGGGAGCATGTGACAGTGTTCCCGTCAATGGAACATATGCTGTGGGATGAACTCCGCTTCTAGACCCTGCCATAAAACGTTCTGTGCCATCTCCTACTTGCTCGCTCTCCCTACCTATCTGCCTCTAGAGAGAACCAGAGTTCTCTTAAAGCCCAAGATGATGGAGTCACAAGATAGGAGTGGCCTGGATCCTAGATTAGCACTTGGAGGGAAGCTGGAAATACTGACACAAGCAAGCAATAAACACTTACTAAATGAGGCCACTGACACAGAGAACGGGGTAGTGGCTACCAGAGGGGAAGGGGGGTGGGGGAGGGCAAAATGGGTGAAGGGGGTCAACTGTATGGTGATGGATGGAAACAAAACTTTGGTGGTGAGCACACTGCAGGGCATACAGAAGCTGAAATACTTGGATGGCCGAAAAGTTCATTCGGTTAATGAATACGTTTTTCAGTAAAGTTCTTGGTGAAAATGAAAAATGTGTCTTTTATTTTTACTTAAAACTGAACGAACTTTTTGGCCAACCCACTATAACGTTGTACACATGAAAAAACAAAATCAAGCTACTGACATGTTGAGGCTTATTTGTTATTTCAGCGTAGCCGTCAAGATTTCCTGACCTCATGCTTCTCTTTCTTCCTGGTTCACCTCCCAAGATGATAGTAAAGTGCCAGCAAATGTTTCCATTTCTTCGGGGCGGTGGGAGAGAATCACCCAGGAGGGCAGCATCTTTTGTTGGTCAAGTTCCAACCTATTACGTGTAGGGTGTCTATCTATCCCAGTTTGCCCAGGGATGTCCTAGTCTCCATCTCCCGTTCCTCCTTTCACTCTTGAGCGTGCTCTCATTTGGAATATATAGTTACCCTCCTCATAGGTTAACATACACCAGGCAGCGTCACGTAGCATCGTTCACGGCTGCTATAACCTGGGGAGGGTGGGAGGCTAGAAATACAACGCGGATCAAGCCAGCCAAATGCAGAGACCGCTTTCCAGGGCAGGGAGAGGAGGAGCGCAGTAGGAAGCTCGTTTGCATGGAGGCCCCCTGGTTCTGGAGAGCCTCTGCTCTCTAGGAAGCCTAGGCGGCAGCCTGACTGACACTAGGAGAAGTCCATCTTCCAAGAACTCAGACCCTGGCCAGAGTTGCTTTCTCACGCCCCAGCACTGGGGATTGATAACTCAGGCTTGGCACCAGGGACATCTGTTTCCTCAGTTCCAGGATCCCATCACGATCGATTCCAGGCTGCCTGGAGGACCGTGCCGTGCTTGAAAGACTAAGAAGGTTGCTTCCTAGCATGTTCTGTCTAATAGATCTGCAGAAAGCCTTGGAAGAGGATTAGAAGGCACGTGACCCAACCCCGATGGGGGATGTGTGCGCACAGGCTGCCTGCAGGGCCAAGTCCGTCTCTCAAGGCAGCTGGCCTCTCTTGACCAGGCAGTAAGGTCACCCAGAGGGTGACAGAGCCATAACCCCCGATAAACTCCCCCTCTCTCACCAAAGTTCTCTTCTTTCCCTTGGCCTCTGAAAAACAACCCATGTTGGCGTGCAATGTGAGGGCTGTGCCTTTGAGTCACCAGTCACACCCCAAAGTGGCATGAAAACACAACTTTTACGAGCGCTTGAGGGACAAAGAAAGAAACCACAGCAAATATTTGATCCAATTTTCAATCTGCCCCCTTCTTGGCAGAGACCAAGGAGGAATGGTAGTTAAGATAACTTAGTGGGTTTCCAGAGGAGCTGGAGGAGAGAGCAGAGGGGGCTGCACTGTTGAGCAGGGCCTGTCACTTTCCCAGAAGGGAAAGCGTCCACAGGCAGGGAGCGTGCAGCTGAGAGATGCTTCTGGAAGCCACGCCAATACACACCTGCCACAGAGGGCAAGGTTAAAGACAGATGCATCGCCCTTCAGGAAGATGTTATTACTGGGTCCAGGACCCTGGGAAAGCGGGGCGGGGGGCGGGTAAGTAAGTTTATTGCTATTCGGACCACCTGCTCGCTGAGGGCCCACGTGGACAGGAGCAGCGGCGAATGCCGACACTTCCCGCGGAGAGCCTGCCGCGCCCGGCTCTGCGCTGGCTGCATCCCCAGCCTCCTGATGTCTCATGTTGATTCTGCCTCAGATGGCAGGGCACACGCAGCAGTCGGCTGGATGGCAGGGAAGCAGCATGTGTGAGTGAGGACTGCTCGAAGCCACATGACCACAGAGTCTCTGGTGGCATCTGGTGACAAGTGGCAGTGGTGGGTCGCTCCTGGGGGCCTGTGCATCTCTTTCCGCCTCCAGCTAGGCCCGTGGCAAAGTGGGTCTGGCTGATTCCTCATTTAAAGCTCTGCACCACCTCTTTTCTCTCCTTCAGAGGGCTGAGTGCTCCAGGAAGCGTGGAAGGATGAGAGCGGTGGGCCGTGCTCCGGTGGGGGTGGGAGGCTCCCTTCCTTCCACGTGGCCTCGCTTGTCATTTTCAGTTCCTACTTAGAGTGTCCAAGTCAATCCATTAGACGCTGATTGGCCCAGTGTGGGCACTGCTGGGCTGTCTGTCCACCAGCTATGCGAACGAGCCCCTAAGCTCCTGGGAAGGAAACGGCACCTATATTTGCAGACTGTAACAATCATCATGCTGGGCTCCATCGTGAGGATCAAGCAGCCCGAAGATAGAGAGGAACTAAACACGATTCCTTACAAAAAGGAGCAGGGGAGACTACATCTACATAGGTGCAATTCTTGATTCTTTCATCACACGTCCTCTTGCAGTGGCGGAAAACGTAATCATCAAAAATAAGAAGTACCTATTCTTTTTTCTAGGCACTTACTATGTGCCAGGCATAATGGCAAAAGCTGATATATGATATCTCATTTCATCCTCCCAGAAATCTTATTCTCCTCCCCATTTCTCAGGAGAGGACAAAGGCTGCTAGAGAAGTTAAGTAACATACCCAGGGCCACTGACTGTGGTTGGTGGCCAAGTGAGGGCTTGAACTTGGATTTGCATGAGTCTTAACGGTGGGAGGTCACCTTAAGTTTTCCAAGAACCTGGCTGTAGCTTCCAGCATAGCTGGTGGCTGGCCTGGTTTGTAAGTTTCCTAAAGATGCCAGTGAGCAGAGAAGCGGGAGGAAGGCAGAGCCCAGGACTGCTAGCGTCAGACTTGAGCAGAGTGGATTGGGCACCTGAGGACAGAAGGATGGACCATGGGAGAAGATGCAAAAAGAGATCAAGAAAGTTCTGGATGGTTTTGCTGGGTGCTGGCCATACCTGGCCCATAATTTCCTCTTGCCCACCTCCAAACTTCTCTCTCCTTGTGTTCCAGCCACACTGCTCTCCTCTCTGTTTCTGGAATATGCCAAGCTCATCCCAGCCTCAGGGCCTTTGCACAAGCTCTTCCTCCTGATCTTACAGCTGCCTTCTTTTTTTTTTTTTTTTTTTAACAATTTATTTATTTTAGTTTTGGCCGCATTGGGTCTTAGTTGTGGCACACGGGATCTTCGCTGAGGCGTGCGGGATCATTCATTTCAGAGCAGGCTCTTCGTTGTGGCGTGCAGGCTTCTCTCTAGTTGTGGCTTGCGGGTTTTCTCTCTCTAGTTGTGGCACGCGGGCTCCAGGACGCATGGGCTCTGTACTTTGCAGCACATGGGCTCTCTCGTTGAGGTGCGCGAGCTCAGTAGTTGTGGCGTGCAGGCTTAGTTGCCCTGTGGCATGTGGGATCTTAGTTTCCAGACCAGGGATCAAACCCTTGTCCCCTGCATTGGAAGGCGAATTCTTTACCACTGGACCACCAGGGAAGCCCCCAGCTGCCTGCTTCTTGTCAATCATGCCTGCTTAAACACCACGACCTTAGAAAGGGCATCCGTAGCTACCCATTCTAAAATGCTTCTATCACTTCTCCTTTTCTGTCCTCAGCAAAAACTCATCAAAAACTCTTTGAAAAAAACCTTGTCACTTATCTGCTAATTTATAGTCCATCTCACTACTCTTGAACACAAACTTCTTAAGACTGGGAGACCTTATAATAACTATAAATGGAATATAATCTTTAAAAATTGTGAATCGCTATGTTGTACACCTGAAACTTATATAATATTGTACATAAACTATACCTCAATAAAAAAACCAAACAAACAAATAAATAAATGTTAACCAGTTTTGAATCCAGAAAAATAAATAAATAAATAAGTAGGAGACCTGTCTGTTTTATTCCATATGGTATCCCCTGGGGCCTAGAGCAGTGCCTGGCACGTAGTGGGTACTCAGCAAAGATCTTGACTGAATGAATGAAAACCTTTAGGCCCAAAGGAAATCGTACCCTGAGTGAAGTGTACACCAACGCAGTGGAATTTGGTGATACAACTACTGAAAGGACATAACCTCTTTAGGAAAAGTTGTTAGGAACTTTTAGTAAACTCTATACATTTTTCCTGATTTTTGTTTGCTAACTGCTTGGATGATACTACGAGGTAACATTTAATGAGGCCAGGCACTGTTCTAAGTGATTTGCATGTACCATCTTATTTAATGCTTATAATAGCCCCACTGAATACAAATCACTATCCCCACTTTGCGTATGAGGAAACTGAGGCACAGAGAGGTTACATCACTTGCTCAAGAGTTGGAAAGTGGTAGAACTGTGCTTCGCACCCCAGTAGTCAGCTTAGGAGAGCGTGTCCCGAATCCGCTGCCTTCCAGGCCACTACACTGAATAAACAGGCAGCCAGAACGTGGTGCTGGTCAGCCTTGCTCATATGGGGAGATCAAGGTTTACCTTCCTGTCTTTGGGAAAGAGAATCTATGCTACGTGTCAGGGTGGGAGGGCCTCTGATGACAGAAAGGGGCTCCTAAAGTAGCCTGCAGGACTGCCAGCAGAATCATACTCAGGACACAAGTTGCTTTGTGTTTTGGATTCCATTTCTCTGACCCGGAGTATCTCTTCCCTCTTGGGAGGCTGTGCTGGTAAGACAAAGACAGGGGTGCCTGTGATTCAGGGGGTACCCCGCCCATCTGTGATGAGATGGAGCCATTTTACTAATCTTATTGGGGGAAAAACTGTTCTGCAACACACTGCTTAAGCAGAAAGCAAGAAACCAAGGAACGTGAGGGCAGGCGGGACTTTTCTGGGAGAGACAAAGGAAGACATCTTTGGTTACTGGAAATAGGGAGGGATCTAGAGAGAGGTAAAGGGAGGGGAGGAGACAGCAGCAAGATGTTGGGGACCACCCAGGCCACAATGTGGCCTCTTCCTGTGACCCCTCCCCACACTCCCAAATCCAAGAAATAAAAAAAGAGAAAAAAAACCAAGGGAAATTTTTAAGAGCCTTGATGTGATGAAATTTCTTATGGAAACCAGCAAAGAGAGAGAGCACCATTCCTGGATATCACAGGGCAAGAAAGCAGAGCTTAAAAGATACAAGAGGAAGAAGCCACAGGAACTCAGAAATCCTTGGCAGGACGACAGGGCACAGACACGCGGAGCAGGGAGCCCCAGCTAACGTTTGGTTTCCCTTGGAAGGCCTGAAGGTCTCTAGATTGGGTTCATAGGAAACAAAGATCTGAAGCCCAGCTTGCAAGCCTGTGTCTTGCCCAGGCCTCATGCTACAGGGGAAAATGAATGTAAAACTATTGGTTCCATCAACAAACACTGAGCACCTACTATGTGCCTGGCCCTGCTCTGGGCCCTGGGGATCCAGCAGTGAATCATATGGCCAAGGTTCCTGCCCTCCGGGGGACTGACATTGCCTTAGGGGAACAGAATGCCAGGGAGTGATGAGGGCTATGAATAAAAAAGAGCAAACCAAAGACAACCCAAATGCCCATCAACAAGTGAGTGGACAAGCCGATTATAGTGTAGCCATACAACCGGATGTCTATTCAGTAATAAAAGGGATGAGCCATGGATACACACAACAACATGGGTGAATCTCATTGGTATTATGCTGAGTGAAAGAGGCCAGACACAAAAGAGCACAGGCTACCCTGTTCATAAAACTCCAGGGGAGACAAATCTAACCTCTAGTGACAGAAAGCAGATCAGCGGGGGGCTGGTATGAGATTGGCATGGGGCCCAGGGGAGCTTCTGAGGGGTGGCAACGTTTTATATCGTGATTGTGATGGTGCTTACTCAGACAGACACAGTTTTCACATTTTAGTATTCAAACTGTAGGTGTAAAATGTGTGCATTGGTTGGCTAGTCAATTATAGCTAAATTAAGTTGACTGAAGCCAAATAAAGCAGAGTATGGGGATAAAGTATAAAGGAGTATCCAGTTTTAGAGTCCCTTGTCGGGAAAGGGCTCACGGAGGGCATGGTGTTTGGGTAGAGGCCTGACAAAAGGAAGGAAGGAGCCACCTGAATATCAGGGAGGAACATTCCAGAAAGAGGGAACAGCCAGTGCAAAAGCTACGAGACAGAATGAGCTTGGCATGACTAGGGGAGAGCAAGCGGGCCAGCACCGCGGAGTGGAGGGAGTACGGACAAGACCATGGGTCTGCAGGCTGCAGAGGGAACCAGCAGGCCACGGGGATGGATGTGCCCACTACAGACCACAGTGCTGTCAGCCCTGGAGATGCGGCAGGGAACCCGACAGGCTTTGCCCTCAGAGAGCTGGCATTCTAGAACTTCAGAGTTTCCTTTCAGCGTGATGGTAGCCCGATGGAAGGTCTGCAGAGATGGATACTCTGACGAACGGTTATAAAAGATGAGACCAGACCCTCTTTTTGTAATAAAAAGAGAGCTTCTCACCTGGTGTGTTCACTGGGTCTGGTTCCCCTGAGGGCCCTCTGGGCTTGGCAGGGGCTTTGGCGGTTTGCTGGGTGAAGATAAGCAGCCGATGGGTCCTGCCAAGCCCCACCCCCTGCCCACCAACTCCGTTATCAAGCCTAAAAGTGTGGTTTTCGAAGGAGTATGTTTTGAATGTCTGGGATGGGATGGTATGGGGGGAATGTAGGGGGAATGAAAAATGAATAGAAAAGGATCGACTGTTACTGCTAAAGAATGTTAGCACCAACTCTACTACTATGGTGAGATCCCAGCACCCCTCCTTCTCAGAGGTGTTTCAGAGAGGGATTTCCACGAGAAAGACGGATAAACTTTATCATTTTTTTTTTTGGCCACACCGTGTGGCATGCTACGATCCGACCAGGGATTGAACCCGTGCCCCCTGCAGTGGAAGCACAGAGTCCTAACCACTGGACCACCAGGGAAGTCCCAACACGGATAAACTTTAAGTAATAAGGCCAGGCCAGGGCAAGGCAGGGACAATGCATTCCCTGGTAGGTGGCCCTTCCTTCTTGGGAATTCTTAGAGGGGCCTAATGCCAGTGCCCGGCAGCCACACAAGGGCCAGCTCTGCCTTGTCCACTGCTGCAGCCCCTCGACACACGGCACATAGTAGGTGCTCAATAAACGTTGGTGGAGTCCAAGGTTATGGCCTGCCTCTGACAGAATGATGTATCTATCTGAAGACAGGGTCTTCTTGGGAGATTGTTAACCCTCTCCCACGAAATTTTCGAGATCAGGGAGAAACAGTTGAAAACCCTAAGTCCTGATCTCCGATTTTCAAGACTTCCCCTCAGTACATAAAAAGTGTGTGCTCCCAGTTTCAAGGGTAATTCATAGCTTTGTGGTGTTTGACCACTTTTTTCCTTTTATTTAACGTGGATTCCTAGCAGGGGCTGTGTACAAGCTGTAAATCTGCAACAACTCAATCCAGGGTCACAGCTACTAAACCTCCAGAGGGGCTGCCCTCCTTGGTCCCTCCTGGCCTTGTAAGAGCCAGTTCTGAAAGGAAAAGCTATGTCCTCGTTGGTAAGTGACGGCTAAAGAAAAGCACCGTTTTTAAAAAAAGGACAATCGATATGTGAAGCTTCAATACAGCCCATACAAAAGGGGGATCTTCACTGCCCTCGGCTTGGAATGATCTTTCCCTCTCTTCCCTTTCTCTTTATCTGCTTAACTCACCTTCTAAGAGTCAGCTCGGGTAGCATCTCCTTCAGGAAGCTGCCCTAAAATCCTGCACAGGTTAGAACTGGTGGCTTATTTTCATGGTCTTAAACTACCTGTACCCAACTCTTTAGCTAACATGTGATGAGTTTATCATACAAGGGACAGGAACAAACTTCATAAGTGATACATGGCATTGACCTTGAGAAATGTACAACAGAATAGCGCTAGCAGGATACACGCTGTCCATCCCTCTCCCAGCCCACGAAGAGCTGGGCTCGGGCTGGACACGACTGGATGTGCTGTGCAATGTGCCCCAGGAGAGGCACCCCGATCCCCTGCCACCTAACATATTTATAAAAGGATGGAGAGGAGACAGGAATCCTGAGTTGTTTCCAATCCTTCCAATCCTGACCGAGTTGGAAGACTCTGATCTTTGCAATCTGGATAAGAGTCTTGAGGAGGACCAAAGAAAACTCAGTTTGCAAAGCAGCGCTGGTTTCTGCCAGAGACCTTGCCATTTTCACCCTGTAGAGACCTCTGGTTGCTAGGTTACCTGTGAGTGAGCGGTAAGGGTTATAACCAGCCAGACTGATCGACTGATCTCCATGGGGTGCTTACTATTTCCTAGGCATTATCTCATTTATTCTCACAACAACCTGATGGGGTACAGCCCTCATTTGACGGATGGCAAAGCTGAATCTAGAGAGCCTCATCCACAAACCTCCAGCTACTACAGAGCAGAGATAAGATTCAAACCCAGACCAAGCTGATTCTGGAACGTCAGTTCTAACCTTCCACCCGGTACCGCATCTTACGGCTCTCCCTACGTGATGCTGCCATTGTTGCCTAACTTGTCAGGTCTCTATCTTTTTTTTTTTTAATACTTTTTTTTTTTTAAATTTTTATTTTTATTTATTTATTTATTTATGGCTGTGTAGGGTCTTCGTTTCTGTGCGAGGGCTTTCTCTAGTTGCGGCAAGCGGGGGCCACTCTTCATCGCGGTGCGCGGGCCTCTCACTATCGTGGCCTCTCCCGTTGCGGAGCACACGCTCCAGACGCGCAGGCTCAGCAACTGTGGCTCACGGGCCCAGTCGCTCCGCGGCATGTGGGATCTTCCCAGACCAGGGCTCGAACCCGTGTCCCCTGCATTGGCAGGCAGACTCTCAACCACTGCGCCACCAGGGAAGCCCCAGGTCTCTATCTTTTTAAATGCCTTTCATCTCTGCATCCCCAGTACTGACATTCAGTGAATATTTGTTGAGCACATGAATGGACTGATTTCATATTTCGTCTTCCCACAAGGTTATGCTCTCATCATGCTGCCTTTTGATCCAACCCAGGAGAAGGGTGGAAGGTACTGCTCTGAAGACCTAGTCAGCCACAGTGTGCGGGTCAAGTTCAGCAAAAGTGATGAACATCTCAAGGCTATTCCAAGATGTGCCAGAGCTCTACCACGAGGTCAGAAGAATGGAGGTTTTTACCTCTCAGTGCCTTGCTGATGTGATTTCTTATTTACTGCACATTCCCATTTAATTGTCTTTAGACAGTGGTTTATCAACAATGTCACATTTGGCTCTGTGCCCTCCTAAGATCAATAGGAGGGTCTTATGTGGGCTGCTTGTGAAAATAAATCAAATATATCACTGAGGAGAGAGAGTAAACTGAGAACGTGCCCAGTCACAAAATGCCTTCCCAAGCACAAAAGCGGAACAGAATCGTGGGCACTGGTGGCTTCTCTCAAAGCTGGGCCTAAACCTTTCACCAGGCTGCACTGTGACCTTGGGCAAGTTACTTCAACTCTCTGAGTCTCTGCTGTCTAATCCCTAAGATGCGGATAGTAAAATTTCCTACCTCTGAGGGTCATTGTGAGTCCAGCCCAGCTCACAGTAAGCACCAGATCAATATCAGCTATCCTTATGGCTATTGTTATTGTTATATAAGTTTGACATATTGTAACTCCTTTATGCTAGCTATTCTACTCTTAAGAATTCATCATAAGGAAATTATTAAAAACTAAATAAATATTGAGCTGCATGAGGTGCTTGTATATTTTGGAGATTAATCCTTTGTCAATAGCTTTGTAGTATAGTCTGAAGTCAGGGAGCCTGATTCCTTCAGCTCCGTTTTTCTTTCTCAAGATTGCTTTGGCTATTTGGGGTCTTTTGTGTTTCCATACAAAAACAAACAACCCAATCCAAAAATGGGCAGAAGATCTAAATAGACATTTCTCCAAAGAAGATATACAGACTGCCAACAAACACATAAAAGGATGCTCAACATCACTAATCATTAGAGAAATGCAAATCAAAACTGCAATGAGGTATCACCTCACACCGGTCAGAATGGCCATCGTCAAAAAATCTACAAACAATAAATGCTGGAGAGGGTGTGGAGAAAAGGGAACCCTCTTGCACTGTTGGTGGGAATGTAAATTGATACAGACACTATGGAGAACAGTATGGAGGTTCCTTAAAAAACTAAAAATAGGGCTTCCCTGGTGGCGCAGTGGTTGAGAATCTGCCTGCCAATGCAGGGGACACGGGTTCGAGCCCTGGTCTGGGAAGATCCCACATGCCGCGGAGCAACTAGGCCCGTGAGCCACAACTACTGAGCCTGCGCGTCTGGAGCCTGTGCTCCGCAGCAAGAGAGGCCGCGACAGTGAGAGGCCCGCGCACTGCGATGAAGAGTGGCCCCCGCTCACCGCAACTAGAGAAAGCCCTCGCACAGAAACGAAGACCCAACACACCCAAAAATAAAAAAAAAAAAAAAAAAAAAAAAAAACTAAAAATAGAACTACCATACGACCCAGCAATCCCACTACTGGGCATATACCCTGAGAAAACCATAATTCAAAAAGAGTCATGTACCAAAATGTTCATTGCAGCTCTATTTACAATAGCCAGGACATGGAAGCAACCTAAGTGTCCACTGACAGATGAATGGATAAAGAAGATGTGGCACATATAGACAATGGAGTATTACTCAGCCATAAAAAGAAACGAAATTTATTTGTAGTGAGGTGGATGGACGTAGAGATTGTCATACAGAGTGAAGTAAGTCAGAAAGAGAAAAACAGATACTGTATGCTAACACATATATATGGAATCTAAAAAAAAAAAAAAAAAGAAAAAATGGTTCTGATGAACCTAGGGGCAGGACAGGAATAAAGACGCAGACACAGAGAATGGACTTGAGGATATGGGGAGGGGGAAAGGTAAGCTGGGATGAAGTGAGAGAGTGGCATGGACATATATACACTACCAAATGTAAAATAGATAGCTAGTGGGAAGCAGCCGCATAGCACAGGGAGATCAGCTCGGTGCTTTGTGACCACCTAGAGGGGTGGGATAGGGAGGGTGGGAGGGAGACGCAAGAGGGAGGGGATATGGGGATATATGTATACATATAGCTGATTCACTTTGTTATACAGCAGAAACTAACACAACATTGTAAAGCAATTATACTCCAATAAAGATGTTAAAAAAATTTTTAATCTATAGAATGAGTTATTTTTGAGGCATTTAAAATGAGTTTATGGAAGAATATTCAAATTTAGAAAGTTGTTCCCTACTTATCATTATGCAAAGAATCAGGGTAAAAAGGGTATGTATGGTATGATCCTATATTTGTAAAAATGATTCCTGTATGTGAACAGAAAATATACTAAAAGTGTTAATGTTTTCTATTTTTCCTATCATTGTCATAAATTCTTCTTACAATGAAAAAACCACAAATAAAAGTTATCTTTTAATAAAACAGTTGGAATTTGTTTTGTTTTGTTTGTTTGGGGGCTTGTGGGGTTTGCATTATGGATGCTTTGAAAAACATGATGAAAACTTATACCATTTCTTTGTGCCAGCCCAGTTGTAAGTGCTTTATAAAGCACTTACATCTTACAACAATGCTATGAATGTATAATATTATTATCTCCATCTTATAGATGAAGTAATCAGGGCACAGAGAGGCTGAGGGACTTGCCCAAGGTCACACAGCTTGGAAATACTGGAAGTTAAAATTCAAGATCAGGCAGTCTGGACTGGTCCACACCCTTACGCCCACGCTTGTCCATGTCTGGAACAGCTGCATAGGCATTCCACAGAATGTTTATTTAAACTTTATTTTTGTGTATTTATATATTTTAAAAATTATATTTAAATACCCTCCCTGACTTGACATATACAGTAGGATCTAGTTATCTGAGGATATTTGGAATTAATAAAAGGCCACTTAAAATGGATGCTCTTAACATTGACTTATTCGGAATTTACCTTGAAAAGTAAAACTGTAATTATGAAAGTATTTTTTATCTGATATCTAGGAATATTCAGGTTATACCTGCAACTACGCTCTAATTTTTAGAATGAACACTGAGCTTTCCTACGTACACAAACATGCGACACCAAACATTTCACTGTCCCTCCACTTCATTGATTGCAAAATGCATCCTGTTTTCAGAGATGTCAAAAGATGAGCATTGTGTGTATCTTAGAGTTGATGAAATACTTGAGAACAATGCAGCATCACTGTAGCTTGACTGGCGCAACACAATCAAATGTAAACATACTGGATGTCTCCATCAAATTTTCCAGGACCTCTCTTTATGATATTATAACCGCCCTCTTGGAAGTGCTGATCTTGTCACCTTCCTTGTCACTTCTCTCTGCCACAGTATTTAACTGTGCTACCTCAACCAGATCTGCATTTACCAAGGCTTCCCCGGGCACTTAGAGGCAAATCTCCAGCATCACTTTCGTTGACTTAATGAAATTCTCGTCTTGGGCTTGAGTTGTAATTTTACTCTGTCAGCACTCATGTTGACATTGTACTGCAGGATGTTCCTGGAAATGACTGCCGGCAGAGAGGAGAAAAAGGAGGTGCCAGTCTGCTGTGTTCAGTGCATACCAGCTTTGTGACCCTAAACTCTGCCTCAGTTCTTTCGTCTGTAAAATGGGGCTGCTCCTAATGGTGCCTACCTCACAGGGTTGTTGTGAAGATAAAATAATTCATGTGAAACAGTCCTTGGCACATTGGAGCCCTCAAATACTGCTGACTATTATTATTATAACTAGTGTTAAATGGGGAGGGATCTCTGAGTGGAGAACATTTTTATAAGAGATCAGATGATTAATAGTAATTTTTGTCTTCTAATAACTTTGGCTTCCCTACAAACATCTGTACTGAGAGGGGATTCAATGAACATTTTAAAAGCTGTTAATTTTTGTGAAGATCTTGGAATAAAGCTTTTCTAAATATCTCTGAACACAGATCTGAACTTCTGCTACTCTGCTGTTTATTAGAAAACTTCAAGATCTGCACTGGGCTTTCTTTGAATCCACCTGATGTGTGTCTGCTCAGATAAGGTTGTATAAGCAACTGCGCTGGTGGATCCTGTTCAAGCAAATGCCAGGCAGAGCAGAGGTTCAAGTTCATGTCAGGATGTTAAACCAGGAATGCAGTTTCAAATGAACATGTAACTGCACCCCAATGTTCACATTAGCACTATTTACAGTAGCCAGGATATAGAAGCAACCTAAGTGTCCATCAACAGATGAACGGATAAAGAAGATGCGGTGTATATACACAATGGAATACTACTCAGCCATACAAAAGAATGAAAATTTGACATTTGCAGCTACATGGATGGACTTGGAGGGCATTATGCTAAATGAAGTAAGTCAGACAGAGAAAGCCAAATAATGTATGATATCACTTATATGTGGAACCTAAAAAATATAACAAACTAGTGACTATAACAAAAAAGAAGCAGACTCACAGATATAGACAACAAACTGGTAGTCACCAGTGGAGAGAGGGAAGAGGGGAGGGGAAATATAGGGGTAGAGGAGTAAGGGGTACAAACTATTAGGTATAAAATAAGCTACAAGGATATATTGTACAACGTGGGGAATATAGCCAATATTTTCTAATAACTATAAATAGAGTACAACCTTTAAAAATTGTGAATCACTATATTGTAACCTGTAACTTATATAATATTGTACACGACTATACTTCAATTAAAAAAAAAAGAACATGTAGCATGTTCCAGAATGGTGTTTTGTTTTGTTTTTTTAATAAAGAGTTTCACAGCTTATTTTAAGTTTGGGGTGCAACCTCTCTACTTCTGTATCTAAGGCAAGGGATGTGAGTAGATATTTTAAGTGATTTAACCTTGAAATGATTATTTTCTATCTCTCCTCCTTCAAGCTTGTGGATCAATTTAATTGAAGGCTAGCCAGAGCCTGTAAGGGAAATGATGAAAGAAAATACAGTTGCTCTTTGCAACTGCTTATATATATTCACTGTGATTTTTCTCAAAACTGTGCAGACGAAACAAAGTACATAAATAAATTGAATCCTGAGAGTGGTATAAGATTAGAGTCATCATCTATAACCTCTTAATGCTTGTTTTACTCAAAATAGAACTCAAGCTTGTCACAGACCTACTTTTCTTAAAGACAGAGATTACTAAAATTAAGAAAAGTATAAAGAATATGGTGACAAATTACCCATATTTCAACCACTCAAATGAATAAATGTTAGCACTGTGTCATATTTATTTTCAGTCTTTGTACGTGTGTGAGCATGCGTGTGTCTTAGAGATGGGGAAGGGCTTGCCTTACCTTTATTGTTTTATTATGGATAAAAACAAGTACTTGTTTTTTTTTTGACAGGAGGGAATACACAGAATTTACTTTTCATTCTAGGGTGTGGCAGGCAGATGATGTTTCAGGAAATTTTATTTTATTTTTTTATATAGTAGGTTCTTATTAGTTATCTATTTTATACATATTAGTGTATATATGTCAATCCCAATCTCCCAGTTTATCCCACCTTCACCACACATTCCACCGCCCCACCGAACAAGTACCTTTTAAACCTAATTCTCAGTCCTGTTCTCCTCACCTATTCCTACGGGTAACCAACCTCATGAGTTTAGTTTCTCTCTCTGTGTCTCTGTCTCTATCTGTATACACAGTTACACACACACATATAAACATATATATATATATACAAACATACAATAAACATATGTATACAGAGATCAAAACATTACAATAATAAATATGGATTTAAATTATAAACCATGCTTACACTAATAAAACTGTCACATTGATTTGTTTTATATATGGGGTTCTACAGAAGATTTCACTTGAAGATTAAGGTCTTTGTCTAGAAGAAACTCTTGAATTACAGCACCTCTGAGACTCTGCTCAGTCAAAATACGTGGTTTGGTGCTGCCCCCTCTTACTCATCCCTGCTTTCTCTGTTTCTGTCTTTCTCCCCAAGTTCCATGTTCTCAATAATTGACTTTTTTGAAAAACATTCAACGTGCCCTCCCCGTGCATCCCCCTCAATACCAGGTCCCTTGTAAAACTCAAGCATCTTTTGAGATTTTTCCTGCTTGGTGACTGCCCAGGAGGGTACCCACTGATTTAACTGGCAGTTTCCATTCCTGTCAGGAGGCTACCAGATCATCACAAGGGGTATCCTGAGAAAGACCTTTCCAAAAGCACTTTTAGTCCAATACAGAAGAAACCAAGTTTCTCTTGGTTTCACAAACTCTTTCTCCATACCTCAAGCTCTTTTGGAAAGGAAGGGTCTGAAAAACATGCCTGTAAAAATATGCCTCCCTCCAAAATGAAATTAAAATGCTATGTGGTGGGCTATGCAAGCTGACAGCCAAACCCTGGTATTCTCTCCCCACCAAGATCCCAGAACACAGCTCTGCAGGAAGAGTGAAGTCCAAGGAGAGCCTGTCTGCCTGGATCATGGGCACTGGACAGGGGCACAGGGACAGAATCAGGCTGCTCAGAACACGTGGGCGTCCCAGTGACCCAGGGATCCAGTTACTTCCACCTCTAATGGAAACTGCGTGCAGTTGACTTGCTTGGGCAAGAGAGAAGGGGACAAGGAAAGAGGGAATTCATTTTCAAATAAGGCTCTGAATTGGAAAGGGATAAACCAAGCTGGTAAACAGCTAACCCCACTCATCGCTATTTATAAATTTGCTTTGAAAAAATGTCACTTAGGGGAATTCTGCTGTTGAGGACAATAGGAATGTTTGCTCAGCTCATTTGATCTTGGTCTGCACATGCTCGATCTGCCATATTTGCATTTATTTGGTATGATCATGGGACAATTTGTGGTCTCTTAAATCGTTCCCTTCTATTGTTCAATGAATGTGTGGATAGTTTTGCTTCCCGTCCCACAGACACACCTCAGAGTAAAGCACTGGGGTTGACTGTGTCTGCTTCTATCTTAGCGTCATTTAATCCCTACTACCTCCCTCTAATCAACCCTTACAGCTGGAGCTGTAAGCCCACCCCACACGTTCAAGTTGCCTCTGGAAGTAACTGGACTCATGGCTCCATCAGTCTGAGTGATGAAACAGGCGTTTTTAATACTTGCTAAACAGGATTGGGGAGAAGGTGAAGTCCCGGCAGACCTCCCCAGCGTTAACTGCATCTTGTTGGCTCGGTTAATCATGTACCTAATTTGCCGATTATTGACTTGTTCTCACGCAGGATTTTACTTGGCTTGACATATCAGTAGCAATCAGTGATGAACTGTCAAGTATACCTGCTCCCTGCCTTAACCACCAAGACGCTCACTTGCATCAACAGCTTCTGAGATTTCCTTTGATCCCTAGCACTGTGGCCAGGTCAGATGATGATGATGATGATGATCTTTAAGTCTCACCTGTTTCCCTTCTAGAACTGGGCTCAAGCAAACCTGACACAGTTTGTAGGATTTCAAATACTCGGCAAGATGGACGAGGCTACCAGCCCCATAAGAATTCGAGTTGGTAGCTTGACAATGGCTTAGATCAACTTTTTTTTGTCTAGGTCTTAAAAAAATGGAATGCAGGGTACCAAAATGCTGCATTTAAAAGACAATGGGGGGCTTCCCTGGTGGCGCAGTGGTTGAGAGTCTGCCTGCCAATGCAGGGCACACGGGTTCGAGCCCTGGTCTGGGAAGATCCCACATGCCACGGAGCAACTGGGCCCGTGAGCCACAACTACTGAGCCTGCGCGTCTGGAGCCTGTGCTCCGAAACAAGAGAGGCTGCGACAGTGAGAGGCCCGCGCACCGCGATGAAGAGTGGTCCCCACTTGCCGCAACTGGAGAAAGCCCTCGCACAGAAACAAAGACTCAACACAGTCATAAATAAATAAATAAATAAATAAAAGAACGTGAATTTCTAAAAAAAAAAAAAAAAAGACAATGGGATATCTACCTTTCTAACAGACAAGGATTAAACAATGATATCCAGTTTATGCAAGAGTTCAAGTAAATAATATGGGCACTTACTGCTGCTGGTGGGCAGCAGAGTAGGGAGGGTAATTGGTATAGACTTTCAGAACGAAAATTTGGCAATTAGTATAAAATCCTTAAGGGTTACTTTCAGGAAAAGAACTAAGGGTGTACACAAAGACTAGCCATGAGGACAGGTCTCCCAACATTTTATCGTAAGTCATAAGGGCCTTTCATTGGGATATCTGGTGCCCCTCCACCCAGGAACCTCAGAGGACTGTAATTCCAGCTCCATGGAAGTTAGGATCTGACTTGCTTTGGTCCATATGAGAAGGGCTTAAATGATATGTGACATTTCCAAGCAGAAGTCTTTAGGGACTGGTGCATAACTCACCATCTTCTCCTTCCTTTGCGATGGGGTACTAGTTATGTTCCTAACAGTGGAGGTTCCACAGGTCCGTGCCCTTGAATGAGACTGACATTGAGCAAAGCCCAATATCACCCAAAGTGAACACGTGAAGTAGGATGTTCCCAACCTCAACACGTGTGCCATTTTGGGTTGGACAACTCCTTGTTGTGGGGAGTTCTCCTGCACGTGTTTGGCAGCAACCCACCTGCCACTGCCTGCCAGGAGCAACCTCTCCCCAGGGTGACAACCAAAAATATTTCCAGACACTGCAGAATGCCTCTGGGGTGGGGGCAGAATTGCCCTGTGTTGAGAACCACTGATATAAACAAGAAATAGCCTCTGTTGCTTTAAGCCACTGAGACGCTGAGTTTTTTTGTTTTTTGTTTTTAAACTGCCACCGATATCTTTTACTATACCAAAAACACTATATAAATATTTAGCAAAAGGGGACTGCTTCCAATTACGGGTGTTTTTACTTCCTTTTGTTTTTCTGCGCTTTTAAAGTTTTTCTGTGATGAAAACAATTTGTCCTTTGATAAGAAGAAAAAAATGAGAAAATTAATTTTATTTTAAAAACCTATATGTACATAATTGCTTATCGACAGACAGCATTGACTAGGGCCACGCAGGATTTCTAAGTACAATGAAACACTAGCGTACCGTATCTTTATATTGTGCTTCCGTTTGCAGAGTGTTTTCCCATCCTCCCTTTGTTGTGGTAGGGGTAGTGTAATGATAGCAACACTGTGAGGCAGGGAACACAGGTAGACAAGGAAACTGAGGCTAAGAGAGGTTAAGGCACATGTCCGAGGGCACCTGGTTAGCACGTAGCAGGGACTCCATCCTCAGTTTTCTAACTCCAGGACTTTCTCCCCTATGCCACGCTACCTCTGTACTGTATCGCTGTAGAAAGCTACATTCAAAAAGTCAACTGGGACAGACTCTGATTCTTTGGGAAATTTAAACAGGTAAGAAAGGATTCTCCCCTGTATTTAATATCCTTGGACAAGGATACTAAACCTTGTAGGCACTTGGTCAGAGCATGATACTGAATAAAATTTAAGCATAGCCATTCATGCAATGCAGCCAAGAGAATTTCATATTCCTCCCCCTCCCCACTTCTTCCTCTTTCTCTCTTTTCAGCTCAAATGAGTCACCTTGGCTAGCCTGCCAATCCCCATAGAACTTATGTTCCTTGATAAGATATGCCAGTAGAAATGAGAAATTCTATAATGGTTTGAGACGTGAGTTAGTCACCTATCACTGCGAGGGGCTAAGCTCCATGTCCTTCAGGAAACGTAGCTCATCAAATGGACATGAATGCACGTAATGATGGCGAATGATCGTGAGAATGCATGGGGAGTCGTTTATCTCCTCTCTTTCTTTTTTTAAGAAGCGCCCCTGTATTGCACCTGTCTTGTGCATTCTAAGCATCTGCACCTTGTCTCACTTACCTGACCCTCCGACGCACACTAAACTCCCAAACTGGGAGCTGGACGGCAACCCTCTGTGCACACCTATTCATTTCCCTTCCCATGAAATGGGAAGGGGCTGTCCCTGGAGTGGAGCTATTTTGAGAGGACGATCACTAGAACAATCACCAGCTTAGCAGGAGACGGACGGTGTGGTGTAGCCACAAAAGAAGGAGAGACATTGTCATCGAGGGCTTGAGTCCTGAATGTCAGAACAGCGGGCAACCTGGGTAGAGTACGTTTCTGCCTGCTGTATACTATCACTCAGTTTCAGAGAGTTACCTACTTGACTTGCCATGATCACTGGCCCTTCCATGATTCCAGCTGCTCAGAGCATGCAAGCGAAGGGGGATAGCAGTGCTTCAGAACAATGTCAAGAGGGAGCGGTTTTTTTCCCCAGCAAAGCTCCTGGCATCCAAGGGGCTGATAGGGAAGTTATGCTCAGCTGTGCCCAGAGGCACGTTCCTACTTACTCAAATAATGCCAACAAGCAGATTTCACTGCTGTCAATCTTTCATTATGCTACAGTAGAAACAGCGGAGCCTGAAGGTCAGGGAGACCCCCTAACAATTTGCATAACTTCCCAGACCAGCACCCTGCACCTGGCCAGAAGTTACAGAAATGCCTCAGCGACTCCTCTTAGCTGAATCCTTCTCTTCCTCTTGATGAGAATCTCTTTAAAGGACAGATGTGACTTTTGCAACAGGAGTTCTGCTTGCTCATGGGCTATGTTAACTCATCTCTAGATAATCAGTGCTTAGACCAATAAATATTTTTCTGGATGGATGGATGGAGGACTTATTGATTACCACTTTACACATTGATCCCTATAGCATGGGCTGTGTATGCTAATATAAACCTACATAGCTCTCCCTGCTCAAAAAAGAACTAGTCCTTTTACTCCCTTATATCGATCATTTCAGGCTGTAAAGATGGGACTGCAAATAAATTTCGTCTTGAGAGCCAACCCCAGTCAACTGGCGGCGGCTGCCTTTAGGGTTCTCTTGGAGGTACCTGTGCGCCGAGTTTAGTGAGGAAAAAAGTGCAGTCATCGATTAGCAATGTCTGTTGTGAGCTAAAGACAAAGAAATGGTGGCCTGACTGCTTTGCATGTGCCAATGGGTTTAAAGCTTTAAATTCTTCCAATTGAATTTTCTGGATCAATACCTTTCCAACACATGTTTAAAAAAGTCAGCTTTGACTGGATATAATGGGTGGTTAAGGGTGTTTTTCCCTCCACTGGTGTATTTTCCTAATGTACCTCTTTATATACTTGCTGGATTTGAAAGCAAATGAGGCGGGAAAACACTACTTGGTTTTCCTTGGGATATACAATTCTTATTGGAAAAGAAAACCAAACTAGATGAGGGTTAATTTATCCCAAGTGGGATGTATAAGAAAATCTCTACCAGGAAAAATTAAAGGAGGGATGAGAAGAAAAACAATGAAATCCATAATATAATCTAATCTTTTCATTCCCAACACTGGGAATAATCTCACTTTTGCAGTGTCAAGCACTTCCCAAGGCACTTAGTACCGGGAAGAACAGGGAAGCCACAGAGAAATGGTTGCTGAATTTTGGTTAATGTTACATCACTCTTTTCAAACACAGTGGGATGTCTCCTAGTGATGTTTTAACAAATAACTAGAATCCTTGAACAAAAAGTACCCAAGGATTAGCAAAGGTCTGGCAAAGGTGACTTCATCAGGTGGGGAGGTAACCATTTTCTTTTTCTGAGAAATAGTTCCCATAACATAAATTTCACCATTTTACAATTTGGTAGTTTTTAGTATATTCACTATGTTGTGCAACCATCACCGCTATCTAATTTCAGAGCATTTACATCACCCCGAAAAGAAACCCCAAAGGTATTAGCAGTCAGTCCCAATTCTTTCCTCCCACTCCCCTGGCAATCACTAATCTCCTTTTTTGTCTCTAAGGATTTGCCTATTCCAGACAATATAAATGGAATCATACGATATGTAGCCTTTTGTATCTGGCTTCTTTCATTTAGCATAACGTTTTCAAGATTCATCCATGTTGTAGCATGTAACAATATTTCATTCCCTTTTTTTAAAAAAAAAAATTTCATTCCCTTTTATGTTTGCATAATATCCCATGGTAGGGATAGATCACATTTTGTTTCTCCATTCATTAGTTGATGGACATTTGGGTTGTTTCCACTTTGGGGCTATTATGAATAAACACTGCTATGAACATTTGTGCATATTTTTAAATGAGAAATAAAGTTCTCAATTCTCTGTAGGAATACACCTAGTAGTGGAACTGCTGGATCATACTGTAATGCTTTGTTTAACTTTTGGAAGAACTATTGAATTCTTTTCCACAGTGGCCCTCCGTTTTACATTCCCACAAACCATGTAGGAGGGTTCCAATTGTTATTCTCCATCCTTTAGTTATAGCCATCCTAGTGGGTGTGAAGTGGTATTTTTTTTTTTTTTTTTTTTAAACTCATGGCTATATCAAGCATGTTCCTACCTGGGCATGAGATGGTGGAAGTCCTCTTCTTATGTAAACACCGAAGAGAGCATCCTTCCCGAGGGAGATATTGAACTTTAAGAACTGGGGTTGACTGATGTGAATCTGTGATCTCCAAAACACGCCAGGTGGGACTTCTTGGGTCACCCGCCGACCAACTTCTGCTTCGCCGCTGTCTATGCTGCTGTTCTTCAAGGACCAGGGCACTGGAAAATAGGAATTGACATCAAGTCCGTGACATGTGTACACATTAGTTGGCTCTACATTTCTGTTTGATTATGTGCCAGTATTTAACAAAAAATATGAAGGTGAAACCCATGGCAAATTTCTCTTTAGGTCACAACTTAAAATATCTAGGTTTTAAATAATAATCCTAGAAACTCATACCCCAGGGCATCTGAAATATCGGCACAGTGCTTGCTAAAATTCTGAGATTACTCTTTATTGATCAACTATCATAAGAGCTGGAGTTTGATAAGTACATGTAAACTCCAAATGTGACTGGGATGTAAAATGATCAGTAGGGAAGGGGAAAGTGATATTAATTTGGCACCAGATTTAATTCTTGCAGCTGTTAATTATTCTTTCCTGCCACAAACAAGTCCAATATACTCTGACATTCTCATAAATTAATAAAAAAGAGCCAGCAGTGAACAAACATCAGTCCAAAATAAATAAAATAACTCAACAGAAAATGTTGACTTGCTCTAAGGCTGACCCAACATTGGCTGTCACCCCTTCCTCGCTTAAGAGGAGGGACTTAAGAACCGTGTGGAAACCACACCCCTCTCACCGTAACACTGGTGCATCTCTGTTGCATTATTTGAAATCACTTATATAGAAACCACTGGTTGCCCATACTCAGCAACCTTCAGAACTTTAATAATAGGAGTTCCAGAAATTCCTATTTTAAAAGAGGGTTTCTTAATAACAACGAACTAGCCAGGGTCTCCTACACTTCGGAGGGTGGCTTTATGAATACAGAATTAAGAAAAAGCTGGGAGTTACTAGTAGTTGCCCAAGAAAAGTTAACTGATCTCTCAGAGCCTCATTATCATCATCTCTAAAATGGGAACAAAACCTTGATGGAAGCTAGTTTTACATAGGCCGTTTGTGATTCCTTCAAATGGATTCTGAACTTGAAAGGAAATATAAAACCACAATCTCCTATCATCTTGAGAACTTCTAAACCAGTTGAAACCAAATACAGAAAGAATTGAAGACATTTTGGTTTTGAGGGTCTTTTCATTTTTTGACTGATCACTTTGGTGGCCTTGTGGATCTAAAACTTCTTCAGTCTCGTGGGCAAAGGATGGGAAGCAAGCTCCCTCCGGCATTCTGTAATGGACGGACTCTTCTGAATATATTCATCTGTATTTGGCCACAATCCATTGCAAAAGGTTTGGATGGTCAAGAGAGATCATAATGTTGCAGAAGACTAACATGAAAGGTTAGTGAGGCATTCTGACTTAGCTGACCTGGCTCTGTTACCATCTGGCCACTGCATCAAGACAATACTCGTAAATGACCTTGGTGCCAGTTTCTCATTCTGGAAAATGGAGAGGTGACATTCTTGGATCCCTAAAGGTTTTCCATATCTAAATTATAAAAGAAAAACCACAGAGTGACTTCAGGGTGTAAAGTTATTTTTTTCCCCGTATTTAGTTCAATAGTGGATCAAATAGAAAGTAAAGAGGGGCTTAAAATAAAGTAGAAGACACGCTGCTTTGGACCTTAAGAAGAAACCCTTGACCTCTAGAATAGGGAACAGGCTCCTACAGGAAGTTTGGAAGCTTCCATCACAAAACATTGTTAGGAAGAAAAGAAAGTAGTAATCCTTTGTGGGTCAGCTCTTTAGATGGAGACTAGATGGTTTGCTCCTCAAACATTTTTATGTTGCCTATCAGATATGAAATACTTTCCTGTAGGGGAGGAATACTGCATAGCATGTAAGAGCAGAGACTCTGGGCTGAGACTGCCTTGGTTCAAATCCCAGCTTCGATACTTGGTAAAGTGTATCCATTCTCTGTGCCTCAGTTCCCTCCCTTGTAGAATTGGGACACTATTATTATTTATTTCATAGCATTGTTAAGAGGATTTAATGCGTGAATCCATGCAAAGATCTTCGACTAATTTTTGGCACAAAGTAAGCACTAAATAAAAACTAGCTATCATGATTTATTATTATCGGTAAGGCTCTAAGCCTCAAAAGCATATTGTTTATTTTGCTGACATAATGACATACCCAGGGGGAACCACTTGTTATCACCAGTTGATCAGAAGCTCTGATTATTATAAATTAAAAACGAATTTGTTATTTAAAAATGCTGCTTTGGACGGGCTCCTCTCCCCGCCAAATTAAGGCTTTTTGGAGGAAAGGATACAACAAAAAGGATGCAGTAAGGAAGAGCTGTGGGAAAAAAAAAACCAACCCTGGGGAAGAATAGTTTAGGAGTCTCGAATAGAGACCAAAGGTAACCCCAGCAATCACAGTGTAGCAACAAGTTAAAGAAATGCACTGAAAATAAAAAAGAATTCTAAAGAAATCACTCATCTTTAAACTTAATAAAATGAGCTTTCCTTCATGTCTGTTGGGCTTTCAGGGGTTGCTGGGTTAATGACAGGCTATGAAAAAGAAGCAGGGAATCGGCACCCATGAGCCCGCTAATCTGCTGTTGAAACTTAAACGGATTTTGATAATGTCAAACCAAATGAGGACGCCAGAGGTGGCGAAGAGGCTTCCAGAGAGCGGCTGCGCTGGAGAAATTCCGACAAGGAGCCTCAGGGGTTTGGTTCTTTTTTTTTTTTTTAATAAATTTATTTATTTTTAGCTGCGTTGGGTCTTTGTTGCTGCGTGTGGGCTTTCTCTAGTTGCGGTGAGCGGGGGCTACTCTTTGTTGCGGTGCGCGGGCTTCTTATTGCGTGGGCTTCTCTTGTTGCGGAGCACGGGCTCTAAGCGCTCGGGCTTCAGTAGTTGTGGCTCGCGGGCTCTAGGCGTGCAGGCTCAGTAGTTGTGGCTCATGGGCTTAGTTGCTCCGTGGCTCGTGGGATCATCCTGGACCAGGGCTCAAACCCATGTCCCCTGCATTGGCAGGCGGATTCTTACCCACTGCACCACCAGGGAAGTCCGGGTTTGGTTCTTATAGTAGTGGGGTCCCCCTTCTTTCAGTAGACCCCAACTTCAGGACACTGACGTCAGTAAATGAGCTGCTCCCACCAATGAGTACAGGCTGCCTCCTCAGTAGCCACACTCCCCCACCAGGGTTTCAGATGCCCCCCTCCTCATGTTCCATCCACCAAGGGAGGCAGTGCACCTGGGTGCTCAAGTATAGGTTTTGTAGCCAGACAACTGGGTTCAAATCCTGGCTCTGGTTCTTCCTTGCTGTGTGACCGCCAGCAATTTGCTTAACCTCTCTGGGTCTTCATTCTCTTTTTGTTAAAATGGGAACAATAATAATAACTATCTCATAGGCTGAGAGTAACAAATGGAAGTACACAAAGAAGGTCCCTAGCTCATAATAATAGCAAAATAAATGCTAGTTACATTGAATTAAATAAAAGAATGAAAAATGATAAGGGAAAGTGTGTGGCTTTCCTTTTTTTTTTTAAACGTCTTTGTTGGAGTATAACTGCTTTACAATGGTGTGTTAGTTTCTGCTGTATAACAAAGTGAATCAGCTATACGTATACATATATCCCCACATCTCCTCCCTCTTGTGTCTCCCTCCCACCCTCCCTATCCCACCCCTCTAGGTGGTCAAAGAGCACCGAGCTGATCTCCCTGTGCTATGCGACTGCTTCCCACTAGCTATCTATTTTACATTTGGTAGTGTATATATGTCCATGCCACTCTCTCACTTCGTCCCAGCTTACCCTTCCCACTCCCCGTGTACTCAAGTTCATTCTCTACATCTGGATCTTTATTTCTGTCCTGCCCCTAGGTTCTTCAGAACCATTTTTCTTTTTAGATTCCATATATATGTGTTAGTATACGGTATTTGTTTTTCTCTTTCTGACTTACTTCACTCTGTATGACAGACTCTAGGTCCATCCACCTCACTACAAATAACTCAATTTCGTTTCTTTTTATGGCTGAGTAATATTCCATGGCTTTCTTTTCAGAGTAAAGGATTTTCAAAAAAGACATCGTGTGTATACGTAATATGCATGTATATATTTACATATATGTATATGTGCATATATGTGTACATATATGTATGTATGTATGTATGCATCTATCAAGAGAGAGGGGAGAGTCTAACCCCTCTGGAATAGACTTAACTATGGGAACAAGTTTAAAATTGGGAGTCAGGCTCTGTTTCCATTACTGATTTTTGGTGGGACTTTCTAGAAGCCAGTTTGGTCATTTTATTGACTAGCTTAGTTTATTGAAAATCCTGCTTTATTTAGTAACACTGAAATTAAGATCCAGTCAGCTATACCTTCACACTGAAGCTCTTTTATCCTTTATACCCTGCCTCCTGCCAGATAAATAGGTTCTTTCTCTGCGTTTTCATAGCGTTTACACTTAACTCTACTGCAGCACTGCTGTTGGGTACTATGTTGATTTTACTGGCCTTTCTAAGTGTCTCTTATTAGACCCTGTGCTCCCTGAGGTCAGGAAGGGCTACAACTTCATCTCTGGGTTCTCTGTGGTTTGCACCTGGCAACCCATCTATAAATTCTTATTGAACTGAATCAAGTTTTATCTGCCCATCTGATGGGGTATTTTAACAAAACCCCTGTGACTACTGGGTGAAATGAGAGCCTTAAGAAAGATTTACTTTGAAAAGTTGCACGGAAACTGGCTTTAAAAAAAAAATTAAATTCTCTTTCGAAAGCTCCATGGGGAAATTTACTATCTGAAGAAAACTTCCTTATGAATCCTTCTGAAAAATCACGCGTCAACTCTTAATTTATCTTTTGTATAAAGTCTTATAAACAAAAGAAATGAGCCAAGGCAGCTGGAGTCTAGCGTATAGGTCACTGGATTAACAACCAAAATGTAAGGGTCCTAATCCTGATGCTTTACGATGCTGAACCATTTGTGGAAGGAACAGGGATGTAAATGAACTATTCTGTTGAACTCCCATCCTTGTTACTAAGCAGCTGGCTAGTTTTAGGCAGTTCAGCTCTCCAGGTCTCATTGTCCTTATCGCCATAAGAGTGGTTTGGACCCAAAGATATCTTAAGGGGCATTCCACCTTAGCCTACTGTGGTCTACAGAGCGAGCCAGGAGGGCCATCTCTGGGTTTGTGCTACAAAGATGCCTGTGTGGTGTCTGCAGGGGGAGGGGTTATCAGAAAGTGAAGGTAACATCCCTTTTAACAAACCAGTGATTGCTTTCAAACTAAACTTTCCACATATGCAACTGAATTATTCTTTTGCAAAGAGTTTTCACTTTTTCCATATATATATATATATATATATATACATCTGCATATAAATACCTTTAATATATATAAAAATTTCATTGTGAAATAATTTCAGATTTATGGAAAAATTTCAAACAGTGGTACAAAGATTCCTGCATATCCTTCACCCAGATTCCATAAATGTTACATACGTTTGTGCTCTCTCTCTGTATATAAATATATATTTTTTTCTGAAACATTGACAGTTAAGTTATAAACAGGTGGCTCCCTTACCTCTAAATGTTTCCAAGTGTTTCTCCTAAAAACAAGGCCATTCTTTTTCAGAACCACAGTACAGCTATCACAAACAGAAAATTAACATTGATACAACCAAATATATCTAATTTATAGATCTTATTCAAATTTGCCAATTGTTACACTAATAGTCTTTATAGCCAAAGGAAAAAAGACTTTTTCTACATACTTAAAAAAGAACCTTCAAAATGAGTGGGCATAACTTCTGTAACTTTAAAAATAATCAAAGGAAGAGAAAAGTTAGGCCAATACTGCCTCCCAAGAGATTAAAAGGAAAGGTGGCTTTCGTAAATTGCTACCGCCAGCGTGGGGAACCATCTCCATGACTCTGTCCCTGGAGGTCAAATCCCTGGGCGGATGTCCAGGAGGTCTGTGCCGCCCTCCAAGGTCAAAGAGGCCAGCAGCCCGGACCAGGCTCCCAGTCCCACAAACAAGGATCAGAACCTGGGCTGCCGGAGCCACGCCAGCTCTTCTAGGACCACAAACATGGTTAACTCCTAAAAGGATGCCAACGAGAGACACTCAACAAGGAAACAAAGTAATTATGGTTTCTACCTTTACCTCCAAGATGGGTGTCCTCATATTGAGAAGTTCTGAGTTCTCAGGAGGCAATGTTGCATGTGGAGCTGGTCAGCCCTGGGTTTGAATCCCAGCTCTGACAACTACTAGCCATGTGCCTTCGGGCTGAGCCCTCCCCTTCTCCCAGTTTGTCTACTCCTCTGTATAATGGGGTTGCTTCTGAGGATTAACCAGAGTAACATAGGACGCGACTTTTAGGCACTTTTACATCTTTCTATCCAGTTGTTTTGCTGCCTGCACAACACCTGTAACTATCCCAGATTTGGAGGATACATATGTGATGATTTATTGATAGTTTATGATATCAGCTGCCTAGTGCACTATTAACTACAAGAGGGCCCAGGGCTGGAGTGGGCTGTAATGAAACAGACATCTTCCAGAGCAGCTGACATCAATACACAATGAGTGGTCAATACATCTGCAGACCTGGGGGTGGGGGGAACCTACTGCATGAATTAAAGTGCTACGGCCAGAGAAAGCAAAGTCCAGTTTAACACCCAAAGTGCAGCTGTTAATGTGGGCTCTAGCTGCTTCTCAGGTGGGCAACTGAAAAGCAGCCATGTATTCATTTCACGATGATTCATGAATGTGCCAAGCAATGCTGGGTGGGTCATTCACTCATATTTTCATGCAACGACTATTTATCAAGCAGCGACTGTAGTGCTAGGTAATCTCTGGTCAACATCAAAGTTGGGGTGTCTGTCATATTCCCATTATCCATTATCTAGGCAGCCTGAAGTCAGGGTCCCATGGACCCTTGGGTTTGCATTGACAGCATCAAGAACAGAGGAATTTAACACCATTCTGTAATCATTCTGTGCGAGTCCGGCCACCACCCTTGGGTTCTAGGCAATGACCAAGCGTGGTGTCCTGGCAAACAGGATGGAGTCCAGCCTCCATCTCCCAGAGCCGTGGCTTCCATGTCCAACTTTTCTTTCTATCTACGAGCTGCACAGTGAAAAGTGGAGATGGTGATCATTTTGCCCTAAGAAGCAGATGCTTAAGACACATTGGTTCTTGCTGGTTCATCTCCAGCTTAAAGATGAGATTTCTGGGATTTTAGAGGCAACACTCTAATGATCAATTTCACAGGATAGTCCACGTCTATAACTCCACGGAAGATTACTCATGGAAATGTGAAGCGATTGCCTATTTCAGACACGTGTACCTAAAATTCCAACCAGTTAAATAAGACTGATGTGGAGCAAAACAACAGCCTTCCATAGCCACATTAGAAGCTAATCATTTCAGAAAATGTTGCCATAATTCGTTTACGGAAACAGCAAGACTATTCCCCAAACAAGCGATAAAGGGAAAGGACTCACAGTCATAGCAGGGAAATGAAGCCTCATGTTAATACTTCCTAAACTTAAACTGAACTCTGGAGGCACCCTGGCATAAATCTGCCTTGCAGATTATTCTGCCTCACATATTCTTATCTATTGCAAATAAAGTTGAATTCAGAATAGTGCTTCAGTCATTACACCTCGTTTCCATTTATTTGGGAATCAGGACAACCATCTGTGAATTCTGTTTAACCAAAAGATAGGCGAAAAGATTCTCCTAAGGACATTAGATTCCCTAGCTCGTCTGAGCCAGCAGCAGCCCAGGAGCCTTCACCCGGATGTTGCCTGGCTATTCTTCAGGAATAGACTTCCATCCTGAGCGTCCACTGCGGCTGTTACAGTATGCACAACATCACACAGCAATAATGATTTTTATAAAATCCTTCAGCACTCAGAACTACACATGGCCTTTTATTTCTTTTGAAACCTCAATTTGTCATCGTAGACAAAAACGGCCAAATCTCTGCCACTCAGGGTGTTAATAGATATTTATACGTCTGACTGTTCAGGTGAACATGCTTCTGTATTAATAAGTAGTTCAGTTTATTAGTATTATTTATAGCAGCTAAAAAGTTTATTGAATGGTTACAACTTGCCATGTAATCTCCTGATTCCTTTATGATTTTTTTCCTGTTTTTCAGACAAGAGGACCACAGGAGTAAAGTGACTCGCTTAGGATCACACAGGTCTTAAGGGGCAGAGCTGGGATCAAAAGCTCTGTCTGACCGTTTCTGAAACCCACATACGTAACCACTAGGCTGACTGCATTTCAGACCCTGGGCTAAGTACAAGAGAGACAAAGAGAGGCGTATCCAAGCAGATAGCAGAGATCAAGCTCTGGGTGTGCAGGTCTCTCTGAAAGAGAAGCATGCCAATGAAAGTAAGGGCAAGTGTGGCAGGAAGGGAAACTGGATCTCATTATTAATACCTATGTCAAGCCACGAGGATGCCATGTACAACAGAAAGTATGCAACTGGGAACGGCTTGTGGGGGGCAAACAGAAGCTGAAATCCACCAATGTGATGCACTAAGTGGTACCCATCTGTAACAACGGTAGAATAGCATGGCCTCCAAAATGAGGGGAGTTGTTGCATTGGTATGTAGGTTGTTGGTGTATCTGCCAGTAGATGTGCAGTATCGCAATGGCTGGCTCGAACATAATGACCCCCTGTCCTTCTGGGAACTTCACCGACTTTGAAAAAGCCCCATGTAGGGAAGTGATCATTTTGGAACCCTGGGCTGTGTTCATTGAGAGGCTGATGAGAGCCAGAGGAAGAATTACCAACCTCCCTGCTAATCTGGCTCCTAGTACCATACATTAAGCCAACTAGTAAAAATCATTATGAAGTTTTTGCTGAAAGGGCAAGTGTAGAAAAACATGTTTCTAAACAGAATAACAGTCTTTGCCATTTTTTTCCAACTTGCATACCATCTGGAAATTCTGATTTTTTTTTTCAAAGGGTAGGAAAGAAATGTGCTCCAGGCACAAATAAATGTTTACAGCTGAGTTATAAACCGAGAATGGTGGGGCTTAAAACAGACATGCTGGCAGTGATGGAACTCAAGCTGCAGTGAGACAAATAATGCTGCAAGGAGCTGGCCAGCTCATTTTTGCACATTGGCCCTTTGGAACGGGAAGTCCTGCTTCCTACTGACCTCATCGAGCACATGGTTGAGAAGAAGTCTTCATCAGGGTTTGCCCCAATTCTTAGAAGGTAAAGGAAAAAGACGAAGTGGTAGGATTGTCTACCTTCGCATTCCGAAGGCAGCCTTCGCCTTTGGAAAATACAGCGCCTCATAAGAAGTGGCAGCCTGTGGAGGCTTGTTAAATGGACCGACCGAGAGACGTTGTGATGATGTCAGGAAAAACAACAAATATTCATGGATCTCTTATTAAGTATCTGATATCACACACCATTTTCTATAAGTGACATCTCATTATGGGGGGCAGCAAGCTTATGAGGGGGTACCATTTTACAGATGATGGCTCAGAGGCCGAGGGAGGGCACATGACCTGTTTACATCCACACAGCTCCTTAGTGATGGAGCTGGTGTTTGCATCCAGTCAGACCAACCCCAGAGCTCTGTAGTATAGAGCACCTGTCAATGCAAAGTTATCCGAGAATATATTATACCCAACACTATGTCAAGAAGGAAAAACTGATATATTGGAGTTTTGTCTTTCTCCCTAGTCTCCTACAACTTGTAGTTACAGACAAGTCCAAGGATATTAGAAATGGGTTTGTACATGATCAAGACTAGTCAGCCAACTTTTCCTGTAAAGGGCCAGACAGTAAATATTTCAGGCTTTGGGGGCCATCTAGGCTCAGCTGCACTTACTCAACTCCACTGCCAGAGTGCAGAAGCAGCCAAGGACAATGAATGAACGTGGCTGTGTTCCAATAAATCTTTATTTGCAAAAACAGGTGGCTGGCCAGATTTGGTCCATGAGATGCAGTCTGCTGACCCCAGATATAGAGGACACCTTGAATGTAAAACGAGTGTAGGTTTTGAGAGTGACCCATGAAATTCGACTTGGGAGCTTATTCTTTCTTAAGATCAGTGCACAAATTGGCTACATATGATGTGCCCTTTAAAAGTTCTCGTATATTTTGCCTCTGGACCTAGCCAATCAAACTGGATTCCCTTATGCTATCTGACCAGGTCAGAACACTGTATTGAATCTTCGTTCTCAAGGCTTATCTAATCCCAGATCTATAGAAAAAGTGTTCCGTGCTCTTGTAATGAAGACGTATGAGTTCGTTCCTTTTAACATAGAAATACACTCGAGATGGTGAGTGATTCTGGCAGTGTGTGGGCTCCCCTTCCTTTGCTGTGAAATCCAACGACCAAATCAACCACGTTAAAGTTTTAATTGAAAGAGAGAATGGAGAAAAAATAAACCATGAACAACAACAAATGGAAAAGGGAAGACAAAGCCCAAAGAACATATATTCTCCCGACCAATTAATCAAGTGCTTTGTTTCTACTAACATATCAGAGTGTGTAGGCTGCCCTGTCTATTAGACTCCTTTCCAAATCTGAGCAGTGTAAACACTCCTAAAGACCAGGTAATGAAATCTCTATCGATGTGCCATCTTAGATGGGACTCACATGCCTGTGTTTTGCTTACATTTTAATTTGCTTCTGCTGGATACTTACCTAGTAATTGCTTAATAAGATTAACCTCCCTGGCAATGTGTGGTGTATCTTGATTAAAACATTATCGGAGTGAAGGATTATCGTATAGCCCCCCCAAAAAAAAAATGGAGAGGGTGGTATTTAATTAATTTATTGCCAATATATCTTGATTGTCTCTTTGAAACACTGGAAAAGTAGTCGATTGGAATTGATCCAGGTTATCTAAATGTATAGATTTGGATTGTGCAGAGGAGGTAGATCACTGGGTAAAGAAATTCAAACGTAGGATCACTGCCTTTAAAAAGAGTTAGGCGGGTATAACACACCATTGTAAAGCAATTATACTCCAATAAAGATGTTAAAAAAAAAAAAAAAAAAGAGGCGGGTGTGTGAAAGCACAAAGCTTTCTAGTCATTTTTAACACCAAACTTCACAACAACTTAAGAAGAGATCTGATCTCTTCGGTCACAGGAAGAGTACTGTTTTGGCGTTCAGAAAGAAGATGCTCTGAGTTTTACTTCAACTTTAAGCAATTTCAAATGCTCAGACGTTATCATAAAAGTCCTCTTGACAAAATTCACTGCACAATGACTTGGTAACCTCTTTTCTGGCTCAGAACTCATTTGGAAAATATTCTGCTGTGTGTGATGTTATACAACTCACACAGCATTTTCAAAAGCAGGTGGCCTCTGAGGGGAAAAGTTCTGGCCTTTCCAAAGACACCATGGAAAATGTTTCTTTGTTCATTTACAGACATCATACTCTTAGTTAGGACCTGTTCTTTTCCGGGAATCTTCTGTCCTGCTGGTGTGGGAGGCTCCAGTGGGGTTGGAAATGAAGCTTAGTCACAAATGGGAGGAGAGGCCGACCCTCACTTATAGAAGTTAATGCCTATCAGTGATTCCCTTTTGTGAAGAACGCTATTTAAAAAGTGTTTGTGCGAATTCCCTGGCGGTCCAGTGGTTAGGACTCTGCTCTCTCACTGCCGAGGGCCCGGGTTCAATCCCTGGTCGGGGAGCTAAGATCCCACAAGCTGCGAGGAGTGTCCAAAAAATAAAATTTTCTTTTTAATTAAAAAAAAAAGTGTTTGTATATAATCTCAGTATGTATATGGATATAAAATACATCCCTGTGCAAAAAAAAATGCATATTCACATTTCAAATGTGTATTCTGCACTCTTTTCAAAGGATGGAGTGCTGATTTGCAGATTAAAGGACATTTGTGGATCAAACATAACAGAGACCCCCAAAAGCAGTGCTTCTCAAAGAGCAGCACCGCGGACCATTTGGATGGGATACTTCCTCATCGTAGGGGGCTCTCCTGTTCATTGTAGACTGTTTAACTGTATCTCAGCTTCTACCTACTAGATGCTGGTTGCACCTCTTCTAAATGTGACAATCAAAAAAGTCTTCAGACCTTGCCAGATGTGCCCCTAGGGGGCAAAAACCCTCCAGCTGAGAACCACTGCAGTAAAGGAAACTGGAGTTACATTTACAGGTGGTGTCAAGCCCTGGAGACGAGCAGACTGCAAATCTGAGGCCAAACAAATCTGGCTCCTGGCTTTTGGGTCAGTTAAGGTAAAATATACTTTTCATTTTCAGGTCTAGTTTTAGTCACTTGATAATGGAAAGCATATAATTTCATCCTCAGATAAAACTTTTTCATGCTTACTTAAAGGTAATTTAGTGTTATGATTAGGATAGATGAGGAGAACGACTCTTAAAGCCTTGATCAAAAGACGAAAAAGTCACACGTGAAGCATTAGGACAGCTCTGGAGAGGCTAATTTAAGCAACGTTAACATCTCAGGGCTGATTAATGTACACCTCTACGGAAAGATGATTCTGGAATATCCTCTGTGGAAAACGCCTGATCTAGGAAAAACCCAACAGCTCCCTTAAAGATGCACACGGCACAGACCTGAGTTCAAATTGGTACCTGCCTACTTGTTGGATTTGGGGTAAATCTCTAAAACATCCTGGGCCCCAGTTTCTCCAAGGTAATTTTTCTCCCTTTAGGGTTATTGAAGTTACACAACGTTAAATCTGGCACACAATAGGTGCCCAATAAATGTTTCCCTTCCCATTGCTGAAATATCCCTGTGGGGTATTTTAAGAAATGTCGGGTGAACTGCCTAGTGTGCTAAGAGACAGAGTGAAAAATTCTGTGTCTGGAGAACCCTTCTGTGCAATCTCTGCTGTTTGTGATTCCCATCCTGAATCAAGCAAGCGTCCTCCCCTACCCTGCATGCCAGCCTGCCTAATGGTGCCATTGGCTGCCGTTGGTTGTCTCTTAATTGCCCCACGTCCCCACTTCCCCATGGTTCTGTTTTTTCTCCTCCTTCTTAGCACCTTGTTAGCACCTTTTTTTTTTTTCCTGCAAAAATACAGTTGCCTGATTGCTTCAGTAAACATTTCTATTGTCCCCTTCACTGTTTTGCCAAGGGAAGCTTTGTTCCCGAGTTGTCAAAACTCCTTTCTCTTCTCCCCCCCGAAGCGGAACAGCTCCGGGTCGGGTCTTTCTCTTTCATGCCTTGCCAGGTGGTGCTTCCTCCCTGGGGAAGCTGCGTCTCTCCCCTGGGGAGAGGGCTCTAGTCTACTGGCCTGTGCCGCCTGCTGCCTCAGCGTTCCCCATCAGGCAGGACTTTCTCCTGCTGCTCCAGCTGCTGCTGCCCCAGCTGCTGCTGCCCAGGCCTTGAGATGCTTTCAAGTAGCTCCAGACCCTGCCGGTCGCTGCAGACAGCGTAGGGGTGCACATGGCTCTGAGCGGGCACCGCGCCAGCTCCGAGCGGCTCCAGCCAGACACGGCTCACAGACAGGAACAGCGGACAGCTCTGAACGGGGGTACCTAGAAAATGCAGGGCTTTTTCCTCCACCTTTTTCTCCCTTTTGCATACCTTCCAAGATTCGGATTAGAAAACCTGAACCAGGTGGCGGCAGCTCGGAATTTTCCTGTGGCCTCAAGAGGGCGAGCTGCGGCTGTAACCTCACCTTTGCCTCCAGATGGCGCTGTTGTCACATCATCGTTTCCTGGTAAGCCGGTCCTTATCCCATTGTTAAAGGTGTGTCCATCTGCCGGCTGGAGTTGCCAATTGAGTCCGAGCAGATGCATGGCTGCAGGAGAGACAAAGTAATGAAAACATGAATAGAGAATTCAGCAATGCAAATGTCAAGGGGGAGGGCCAGGTGCCTTTTCCAAGCGACTGCCTTTGAAGGAAGCTGCAGTTCAACACTGGCTTGCCCCCGGCCTCAGGGATTAGCTAAATACAGAAGGCAAGTAGATGTGGGTAGTTGGGTTTCCTCGCCCAGTGGAAAGGAAACAACAGCCTCAGGGGGAGGGCATCCCCGGTGGTGGGCGGAGGAGGGAGGAGAAAACAAAGCCGGGACCTTCCAAATGGCGCCACCATAAAGGGGAAAATGCCCCTCTGGAATCACTGTAAAGGGCACTCTCCATCCCTCCCAGCCTTTCCTGCACTCTGGACAGAGCTGTTTATAGACTGGTGGTCCAGGGGGCATTGAAAAGAATAGTTTCCCCCAAACTGCTCACAATCTAAATCTGTTTCAAATCAAGTCTCCCCCAATGGGGCCAGGCTGCTGGTCTGGTTCAGACGAGACTATACCTGTGCTGAAATACCAATGCAGCCTCCAGTATCTGCAGTAGTACTGGCCCACGGTAAAGCCCACCTCCCTGACTGTTTCAAACTTGAAAAAGATTTTTCTGCTCCAGCCCTTTTCCTGACAAGTGAATATCTTTTCAGCCTATGGTGGAAAAAGCTTGGGGGTAGCAGTGGAATGGAGTCCTTTTCTGGAAATAGTACTATGGCAATTCACTGTCTCTCTCCCTCTCACCTGCCCTACCTCTACCCTTCCCCACAGTCCAAGATGAGACACAGAGTTCCGAAGCACTGCCTCTTCTTTGCTAAGCAAACAAGCACGCCTACAAAACTCTCGCTTTACTCCCATGCAACCTCCAACCTCCAGACACCAAACTTCCTTCTGGTGGTCCTTGTAACTCTGTTGGTGCCAACTCCCCACATCCCGGTTAGTTGAGCTAAGTCAATATCCCCCTATGTCTGATGGCTCTTGGTGAGTTGTTCTCACTGTGTGGAACGAAAGGCAAGTTCCACACACCTGCATTCTTTCAAAGTCAGTATCTAAGAAACGCTTCCTTTGCGAAAAAATAAGGACTTCCTTCCCCTGCATATTTCTCAGCCAGGCAAAAACCACCCCATGTCTGTCTGGCATTTCAACCAGACACAGGTTGATGCCTTTGCTACATTTCCAGCACTGCAGGAGGGAAAGGGCTGTTGACAGGGAAAGGTTCCTAGTATGAGGCGGGGATGGGAGAAACAATTAACCACAGGAAACGCAATTAACAATGCTTAGGAAATTGTTCACACAGCAATTAATTCTGCTTGCTTACCACCACCTAAAGTCAGGCTGCATTCTTTTAAGGTTAAAAACCTATCTTCAAACCTTACAGCTCAGATTGATGGCCATGGATGAAGATGGCAAGGTGTCCCTGCGTGTACATCTGCTTTTTTCTTACACACATCCCCACCTCAGAACCAAGTTTTCTTTCTCTACATTACTCCGAAGTGCAAGGCCCACTATGGCAACTCTTCGAGATGATACATGCTAATAAGAATAAATGACATTTACTGTACACTTTCTGTCTGGGTAACACCTAATTTTCTCCTGCAGTTTATCTGTTCTATGTAGGTCACTTAGTTGAAGAGGCCAGATTCGATTGCCTCAAATAATGACATATTTTCACTGTACAGAGGTCAGGACATGAGAACTAATCGTGGCAGCTTCAAGATAACGATAGCTTCTGATTTGTAATTACCAGGTGAAGGGAGCCAAGGAATTAGCTATTTTTAAAAGATTTCCAAAAAAACATACTATTGGGTTATCGGCGCTTGCCTCGAGCCAGCTTGCTGCTGCACTGGAGATGCCGTTCTTTCAAAGAGGGTCTCTGTGTTTTAAGAGAGACACAGATAGATACTGCAGACCCAGCTGAGGCCCAGGCCTTACAAAGCTTTGATTTTTCATATCTAGAAAAGGAAGCGATGGGTCCATCAGGCAAAGATGACAACCTCCCCAGTGCCCCATCAGTATGAAAACTCTTGTCAAAACTGCTCCCCTTTCCTGGTACTCAATCTTGTCATTCCAAGGTGCAGAACATACTGCAACCATCAGCTTTGGGAGATCAGAGAGCAAGCAATACCCCAATCTTACTGGATATACCGAGGGCGTCCACGAAACGGTGGTCTCTGTTTGCAAAGACGCCTGCCCCCCCTATCTTGGGTTCCACAGTATCTCTTTATTTAAAAAAAAAAAAAAAGTATTCTGAAAACAAGAAGACCACAGATGGGGTGAGAAGGGTTCAGCTCAGAGTATACAAGTAACTTCCCAGACAACTCCCAGAAGTGAAAGAAAAAATAAGAAAGTGAGATGAAGATGGAAAAAGGACAAAAGCCAAATCTGCGGTGCATAAGCTCTGTCCTCCCAGTAGAAGCGATGCAACTCAAGTTGCAAAATGAAACTCAAGTTTGGGCATACTTTCTTTTGTTGAATTGAACGTTAAGTAAATAAGTGAGAACTATATCGGGGTAGAACCACCTCCTCTTGGTGTTTATTTTTTTTTTGTAGGCGGGGTGTTGCGGGGAGTCTGAAATAGGCTTTTGTTTGCACTTTTTTTTTTTTTCTTGGTCAGCTATTCCCTCTCTCTTACTTGAGTAGGAAAATGAGAATATCTTTCTGGCCTGTGGGGATGGACTAAAGTGTCCTTAGGATAAAGACCCAAGGGAGCTGTGAAGTAAATGAGTTTCCTGACTAGTGAGAATTCTGTTTCTTATTCTGCTACTGATTTGCTTGATGGGGGGGGGGGGGCTGAGAAATCAGTCAATCTCTCTCTTTACCTTTTGTAAAGGTTTCCCTTTACAGGTAGGATAATGGCTGCTTAGGGCCAGAGGGAGGTTCAGCAACTGCCACCCCCTGAAGATTTATTGATAGCAGAGTATCTTGAACATAGAAGGTGCTTCATAAGGGTTCATTAGAATCAGTAATGATACATGGGGGCAGATGTGAGGGGCTGGATTGTAGGACATGATACTCTTTATAAATAAAAAACACATAATACAAAGGTATGAAGGATGGAATGAAACAGTGCTGGCAACTATATGGAGGGGTCTGCAAAGAGAAGCTTTTTGATGATTAGAGTATTAATACCTGCTGCCAGCCCTTGGACCCCTTCTATGGCCAGCACCACGGTAGACAGTCTACAGATATTATCTCCAGACCCGCCGCTTACATTTGAGGTGGGTGCCATCATCATTGCCCATTTCACAGACGAGGAAGCTGGTGACCGTAAAGTTTCATCACAGGGGGCTTTTGGAATACGAGGAGGGTTACAGTGGGAGGCAGTTGGCTGCTTCATATTTCATAGCGATCTGGTTACAAATTCTGGTTTGCAGTGGAGTCTCGGCAAACCTGGTCTCTTTCTTGCAATGCATGATAATCTCCCAGTGGTTGAGGAATCGCCAATTTTGTAGAGTCAGCACCCCGTTCCTGAGCGGGCGGTTACATCATAGTTCCTCACCTTGTTAATCTCACCACACAACGCTGCATACCTTTTCCTTCTGCCACATCATCAGCGTGGGTCTGGAGCGAGGACAGCATGGTCCAGAGCCACGGCTGACCAGTGATAGAATACAGAACGATTGGAGAAAGGAACTCATACTGTTGTTAAGCCATGGAGAGTTTGGGGTTCTTTGTTACAGCAGCATGCCTGAGCCAATCTTGACTGATACGTTCAAGCATACGGTAAGTGAGAAATTCCACTTTTATGCACTAGGTGTCCGTGCAGTCCTTAAAGTTATTCACTTACCGGGTCAGGATCCTTTCTAAAGCCCAGCCAGGAAGAGTTTGCACATATTTAGGGCCACTACGTTAGCCTCTATGAACAACGACGACAACAAGTAGCTCTTTAAACATTATGTCATAATATCTCCAAGTCTGATCCGCTCTCAGGATCAGACTTAGAAAGCTGAGAAGCCTCAGAGTAGCCAGACCTACTGCTTCTTCACCTCAAGATTTTGGGTGAATACTGGCCTCATCATTTTCTCCCAAAAGACATCTGGATGCAGTGGGGTGGTCCCCTCCCCCAAGCCCCACAGATGCTCCAGCAGCTCATCCCGAAAGGTCCCGTTCAGGCCATCTGAGGGTCAGAAGTGAAATGAGTTTGGGAGACCCTCTCCCTAATGTTATTCACCCCCCCCCACCCCCACTGACAGCCTAAATGCACAGTTTATCATGGTTTGACAGGCTCTGCTCCAGAGAGATCCTGGGATGCAACAAGGGGGCTCCATGGGTCAGCAGGGACAAAACAGGGAAAGGTTCCAAGGGGAAGATCGTGTAATCCAGGTGGCAGCTGGGAAATCAACCACCAAAAACACAATAGGGCAGCCAAACTCTGAAAGTATCCCTCTGGCTAACTGGAGAAAACTTTCATCAAGTATTGAAAATGAACCAAGACAGGATGGACAGACCCCACACAGATCCCAGATTTCAGCAGGAATAATAAACAGACCTACCTGGAGTTATGGTGCTATTTTCTTACTGAAGTTGCCTGTGTTTGTGCCAGATGGGGTCCGATAGAAATACTCAGGGGGAGCCAAAGCAAAGGGAAGAGAGAGGGGTTGGCCGCAGGTCAAAGAATTCTCCGGCAACCACAAGGAAGGAGACTGTAGGCCTTGAAAAGTGGCAGCTCGGAACGGGGGTTGTCTGAAATAGTAATTAGGGTATGTGTGGGCCCTGCTGGGTGCCACTTAGAACCTTCCATGTTCACTGGCTGGCAGAGGATCAAGTTGACAAGAGGGCCAATCAATATGTCAGCAACGCTTCCCAGAGAGCTGCTCAGCCCTTGCTTGTCAAAGAGGGCAAACACGGGGGCCACGGGTGTTGTGCGTTTGCCGAGCAGGTCCCCAGGAACCGGGGGTACCTTTAAAGATCAGTCTTGTCAATACATAACTGGAGGAAGAGCTTGGGCTTTCCCTTTGAAAATGGAAGCCTTCAGGCCAAGCAGAGCTTAGGGAGGGGAGGAGGGAGTCAAGCTTGCTGGGTCTTGTGGCTCAGCCTGCGATCAGATTCACAAGGGCCTTAGAGATGACGGCAAAGCTCCTTCAGAGACCAAGGCAGGATGATGGGAAGGGTCAGGGCTGGGTCTCCCCACCCTGACATCACCCGATTTAGTCAACAATGCCAGGGCTCCCGTGGAAAATGTAGCCAATTCTGAAAGGGCCCCTGCCCAGATGACAGAAAAAAAACGCAGTGGAATACTCCGAGCTCAAATGCAGCAATGCTGACCTCGAACTTGCACAGGCAATCTGTAAAGGCACTTTTGCAAGTAGTAGTGGAAATTAACACATTGCAAAGGAGCCTCCTCAATGATGGTGACAATGAACATTTATTTTGACACTGTGCCAGGTATTGGGCTAATTACATTATTTGCATCATTTATTCATCATTTATCATTCAGCAGATATTTATTGAGCCCCTACAGTGTGTTAGGTGTGTATTCCTAGGCACCAGGAATAAAGCAGTTAACAAGACAAGTTCCTCGCTCTCAGGGGAAAATAGAAACTAAACACATAAGCGAAAAGTAGAGTATAGGGCTAGGGAATGCCAGGGCATGGGGGATAGGAAATTGAACTTTTTTGGTTTAATTGTAGACCAATTAAAGATGATTGTCTGTGATAGGTAAATCTGAGCCAAGGCTTGAAGGAAGTAAGAAAGCAATTCATGCTGACATCAGGTTTGAGTGAAGTTAGGGGAAAAGGAGAGTGTGGGGTGCTGGGGGGGGGTCAGTGGTGGGGAGTGAGTGCCCTTGGAAGGGGTCTGCCTTATATTTGGGTGAGATGGGATGACCCTGGAGGATTCTAAAGAGGATGAAAGCTCATTTATTTTCATTCTCACCCTGTGAGGTGGTAACAGAATCTACATTTTCTAGATGAGGAAAGTGAGGCTTAGGGAGGTTAAGTGACTTGCCCAAGATCACACAGCCAGGAAGTGGGAAATCTGGGATTCAGACTGAGACACTTGTACCTGCAGAGTCAACCAGCATGCTCTCCTGCTAGTGACTCACTCCCTCTGAGTCCTCACTGGAGGCCATCAGGCCCTTGGAGTTCTTTAAATGAACCACTACTTTGCCAAGACTGAACAAGGCAGGTGGGCTACAGAACCACTTACTAAATACTGTCAAGGCTCACTCGGGAGCAGACACCTCCTTGTGTAAGCAGTCATTAGTCCTCTATAAATATAAAAACCAGTTTGCTATTTAACTTCAAGGAATCGCCGTTGTCAATAGAAAATAAATCTGTTGGACAACTTCAGTTTACCGTCCTGCTGGCTAACAATCAATATGTTTGGTGACTTTTTCCTTGGTGAGTTTGCTTATCATCCTTCAGGGATGCAGTAGAGTACAGTGGGTCTTCCTTAAAGAGGTGGGGGACCACTGCAATGTATTAATGTGTTAGTTATCCTTTTTAGGAAGGCTGTCAGTGCCAAAATGCCCTTCTGCCTAAAAGAAGAGATGTAAACAAAACCAGGAGGGATAACATTCTCAGAAATGCCTCAAGTCTTAAAGGAGTTAAAAATTTTTAAATCTTAAAGGAGTTTAAAAAAAAATCCCTTCCAAACCACCTCAGTGAAGTGATTTCTTTTAGTTTCGCCCCATTGTATTGCAATACACTGAATGGAATAAATTTTCAAAGCACTGCAGGGAAGTTACGCCCACAAATCCCTTTACTAGTAATGGGATTTGTGCACCTATCTGCCAAGAATGCTCTGAAAACTTACTTGCCTGTGTCCAACTTCCAGCCTGCAGCTTCCAAAATGGTTGCAAAGCTTATGGCCCAGGAATTACACAGACGAGGAAGGATGAGTTGTAGACACGATACCAGAATCCTGGCAGGACCACGGGAAATGAGAGGGGCTTGGGAGAAATGCACCTGCATTTACCCCTCTACCTGCACTCTCTCATCTTCCAGCTATGGTGCTAAAGTGGTCCTCGGCATGAATTCTGTCTGCGCCTTTCTAATTCAGGTCCCTCACAAAAGCAGGGAGACTTTCTGGCCTGCAGGTCTGCCATGAGGACGAGGTGAGAGTTGCATGAGACAGCTCTGGGACCAGAGAGAGGTGTGTTCCCGAGACAAGAAGAATCCACACGGAGGGACCAGCACATTAATCTATTCCTGTGACAGGCTTGGGATGGTACAGTGAGTGGGAAGTGGTATGAGATTAATCAATTCCCGTGTTTGGAGGAAACAAACGGGGCTCCTTGCCGCTTTAGGGGGCACGGCGGTGTCATCCCCACCCCCTTTGTCCCCTTGCACCTGCTGCACTGCAGGTGGCAACTAGTAACAGTGTGGGGGTGTGGTGTCTGGTGTGCTCAGGTGACCTCTAACGAGGCCCCCTGGCTCCCAGCATCACCGGGAAGATCGATACGCAAGACAGACCCATGAGCTGACATCCACTTTCTGTTTCTGGTGCGGGGTCCCCAGGAATGTACCCTGGAGGACAGGCGATGCTGGCCAGGCGTCCCATTGTCCACCCAGCCAGCTCACCCCTGGGCTGATAAATACACACCTGGAGCCATTCAACGTACAGAACATCATTTCCCACCCCAGACTACTCCGTTCCTGCTGCTATTTTTCCCTGGAAAGGACTAAAATAAAAGCCTTTCTTTCTCCAAGAAAGGACCCACGTGATCAAAATACCTTTAGAGAATGATAACATCGGTAGGTTTTATTCTGCAAATAAATCACGGTCTCCGATTTTAAGAGCTTTTGTGATAGCAAAACACATCCCCACAATCCATACACATACACGTCAATGCATCTTTCTTCCGCCCTACCCCGAAGCTTGTCATTCAGCGTCAACAATGCAAACGTCATTCGTCTTTCTTTAAAGAACAGCAACCAGCAGTCCTGTTCAAGAGGGGGCCCGTCCACAAGACCACCAACTACAAAAGGAAGGCGACGTGGGCTGCACGCGGCATGCGGCCACCGGAATCCTAGGAAGCAGACATCATGAATGTTTTAGAGGATGAGATGTCATATCGATCAGGAGATGTGCTGTGTGTGCTGGAACAAAGAGGGGGAACTCTCTCGTGAAAAATAACCTTCTGCGAGAGGGAGTGGGGAGGGGGGTCTGGGAGGTGGCCATTAGGGCGCTGGCCCTACTCTGTTCCCTCAGCTGCAGCAGACGAGGGAAGGAGAGTCTGGACCCACTTCCCGTCCTGAGTCCTGGGCAGCCCCCAGCAAACCACTCCCAGGGAGCCTTCTGATTGAACTCAGAGCCCACAGCCAGGCAGCCTGAGATTGGCAGCCAAGCCAGGGGGCCTTAGGAACAGGATAAAGGAAGAGCTATCTCCCTATCTTGGGTCCCTGAGAGATTCAGTCCCATCAGGGTTCAAATCCCCGCACTACTACTCATAAGCAGATGAACTTCTACCAATGAATTCACCTCTCTGAGCTTTGCTTTCCTTAGCTAGAATAAGAGCTAACATTTTTATAAAGTACTGACTCAGGGGCCAACATTCTGCTGAGCACTTGGTATACATCACTTTATTTGCCCTTTACAATAAACCTGGAGGTGGGTACTGTTATCATTCCCATTTTGTGATGGAAAAATTGAGGCGGAAAGGTGCTGGGAAATTTCCCCACACTGACAGGGCTCACATTTGGGGCAGCTGGTTATGGAATCAAGCACATGCTCTCAGCCCTTTATAGCTCTATGGGGAGCGGGGTGATCAAACCAACCCTGTAGGGTATTGTGATATAAAGGAGACAGGAACCTGGGAGTATCAAACACAAAGGAGGCACTCAAGAAACGTGTCTCACTTCCTATTGGGTCTCGGATCACTCTGTCATTACAACAATGGTGATCATGGCTAACTTTTATTAAGCCCTTACTGTGTGCCAGGCATCGATTTTATGGAGTGTGTATATTATTCTCCCATCTCGTAGATGAAGACACTGAAGCTCAAGGAACTGAAGTAACATGCAGCCGGTAAGTGGTCGAGGGGTGATTTGAACCTGAGCCCCGTGACACCTACGGCCTGAGTACCGCACCACCCAACTCATAGCAGGACGACTGTCAGCTCAAAGTCCAATACCAGTGAAGATGGGGGATGTATATTCATCTAGATATTCTTCCCCCATTGGCCTGAATCCCCTGTCAGAGACACCTTTGTGGCTTCCTTTTCTGCATCCCATCAGAATGGCAGAGCCACAGTCAAGATGGGCTCAAAGGTCATCTGGTCCACACCTTTGCTGTACAGATGGTGCCCATGACAGCCAACGACTGGCTGAGCCAGGATTTGAAATTTGATTCTTTGTCTGGTGCCCTCTCTACTGTCTCGTCCATCTCCTTAAAGACAGAGAAGCTGATGGGCAATGAAATGCCTTAAAAAAACAGACAATGAGGGCACTGCAGAGAAGGCCTTCTCCTCTCACCTAAGATTTTTATTACTATGACTTGCGATGCAGTGCATGAGCAAAAATAACCTGTTAATAAGTTAGTCAACAAAAGGGGCATTATGGTTCTTTCTGATCCTAGATTCATTAGCTCGGGTTTCTATGACAAATTACTTCTACCGTAGAAGTTCATTCACACCTACAATCTAAAATCACCATTTTTCTATTTCTACCCAGTCCAAGGATATCGTGGTCGATATAGATGTGTTCCCTCCTGCGTGTGAACTTGGTAATGTTTCAGGAGTGAGAAATGAGTTGAAGAAATAAGGACGTTGAGCACATCCTGTATGTAATTCTCATTTCAATTTGGTCATTTGTTCAGCAAAGCCAAATTAGGTACATGGGGAGGCTGCCAGCATTCTTTTCAATTTTTAATTTTTGACATGGTTCGCTCAAGGATTTTTTTTTTTAACCCAGGAATAAAAAAATCTCATAGTAAATTGGGCTTGCTCTTTCTCTTAAATGGTTTTTAGTTAAGTGGATTTCACGTGCCTAACCTAAACCATTTAAAATTTGATTCCGATGGAAAGAAACATCACGTTAAAAAAAAAAATTAGTTCTCTCTCCTAGGGATTGATCATACAGTAGGAACTGAAAATCCCAGAAATATGGTAGTCCTGGTTCTCTGATATGCTTAATATCAACACAGTCAACTTTTTACCGGGAGAAAGCTAGTGTGGATAAAAAAGGATACTTTCTTTTCGGAATGCAAGCCACCTAAATCCATCAAAAAAGAACATTTTCCTCTGCAATTAGATAAATGACACAATTAGGCGTACTTGGAGTTTTTGACAATTTACTTGGTAGAGCTAATTTCAGGGGCTTTAAGTGACACTTAAGTCCCACACATTTCTTTCCTGGTGAAGGTACACATTTCTCTCAACAGGTAGCAGCACTAACTGCTGTGGCATTTTTGGCTTATACAAAGCATTGCAATGACAGCAGACAGGCACTCAACACGGTTCATAATTAACCTTCCTCCTCCCTTGGGCTGGTGCTCCCTCCCCACCCCCCCATCCCCAATTACTCGATGGAAGATCCCAACTCAGGTGTAACCCAATTCACCTCCAGGAGGGGGTTGGTGTCTCCTCTAATACCAGCCTGGGAGAGAGATGCTCCCTGACCCACATATTTGGAGCTCAAGAAGGATGAACACGTTTGAAAAGTTCCCCCACTTGTTTTTATTACTTAGATCTTTGAGGCTGAAGTTTCTAAAATGTCCACACTAGTTTTATCTGATTTCATTCAGTCTTTAATATAAGACAGTCCTGTGGTAGATATTTTATTATCCCTATTTTACAAATGAAGAGAATGAGACACCGGTTATACAACACACCCAAGGTCAAGGGTTGCCAGGTTTAAAAAAAAAAAAAGTTAAATCTGGCAATTCTACCAAGTCCCCATAGTTAGACTAAATCTCAGAGACACCTCTGTCCTTCTGCAGCCCCAGGAACAGCCCCTTGGCTGCTGCCCTCAGATCCTCTAAGCTTAGCTCCAGATCTGTCAGAAAGAACTGTCCAAGGTAACCAGAGTTGGGTCTCTCCTTTGAACTACTAGAGTTTTCTCATCTAAATGTCATTTGCATTCTGTTTGCAGTCCAACAGAAATAGAACACGAGCCACATGTGTAACTTAAAATGTTCTAGTAACCACATTAAATAGGTAAAAGTAAATGTCATGCTTTCAACCCAATACATCCAAAACATTATCAGTTCAATATGTAATCAATGTAAAAATCATTTTTCGTTAAGTCTTCCAAATCTGGCTTGTATTCTGCGCTCAGAGCATATCTCAATGGAGGTGCTAAACTTTCAGTGGTTAGAGGGAAATGTGGTCCTGCCAAAACAATAAAAGTCTGTTAAACAGAAAAATATATTCCTTCAGTTTTTAAATTTAATTACTATGAAATGAAGTGAAAAATTCAGTTCACATGTGGCTATTGGACAGAGCAGTTCTAGACCACTGTGGCTAAATGGGGTTCTTCTAGGCCGATTTCCTCCTCTCTGCCCCCAGGATATTTTGTATCCGCACCTCTCACAGCATCTATGGCTTTATGTGGTGATAACTTATTTGCTGATCACCCTACTTCCCCTCCCATCCCCCCTCAAACTTTGATCCATGAGCACCTTGAGGGGTGAGAGTGAGTCTTTACACCTCCTCTTTCCAATTTGCTGCAGTAGAGCCACTATCAGGTTTAGAACACACTAGCGTCCAAAAACTATTTATTGAATGAAAGAATGGCTTAACAACTTGTGTTTAAAAAAATGCAGTTAATTGAGGTCCTACAGTGTACCAGGCTAAGAATAATCATGACAATAGTAATGAACAGTATCTACTGAATTCTGACTTTGTACCAGGCTCTCCATTACTACCAGCTTTTAAGCATTTTCTCATTTGAATACCCTGCTCCCCCCCAAAAAATCATCTTTGAGGCAGGACCTATTATTTCCATTTTACAGATGCGAAAACTGAGGCTTAGGGAGATTAAATAACGTGCCCACTCTCACACAGCTACTAAGCGCCAGAGCCAGGAATACGCAGATGTATCTCAACCTCCCTGCCGGTGTTTCCCTAACCTCAGTCATCATGGACCACGTTCCTGATTTTTTACTAAATCTGATCTCCACTCATGCTAGTATTTCCTCACTACATTTTAAAATCAATCCCCCCCCCCCCAAAACTTTAATCGACTTAGCCTCAACCCAAAATAGTATCTGTGAAATAGAATGTGTGATGTATTAGTTATCAGGCTTTGTGATACATGAAAATGGACATAGAATTATTGAAATAAAGACGTTTGCCCACACAGCACACAGTCACACTGTGCATGTGCTACTAGTGGTCTGTCTCCTGCAGTGGAGAAAACATTACCCCCTGCTAGATTGCCTCTAACTTCGAACATTTGTCTTTCTATTCCCAAGGACCCACCATTATTTCTGTGTTTTCCCTGCCCTCTACAGTGGTCTAAGAAAGCAAAAACAACAGCAGTAGAAGAAAGGGCTGGAAAGAAGGCTGCCCGTGCCTGTCTTTTCTCATTATTTCCAGCTGGATAAAAGCAAAACACAAGCAAACCACAAGACCTGACTTCCCACCCAGCCCCTCCACCTTGAGGCTTCTTCTTTACTTCTTCAGGGCCAGAGGACTAAGACTGCTTCAGGTAGGCTGCATCCATGGGGTCAGTCCTTCCTGCCGAGAGCCTCCCCACCTTCGGCCAGGGTGATGCCGGGAGAGTCTGGAACCTTCTAGAATCCAAGAGTCCTGATCCACATCACCTGCTTCTGCCCAGAAACATGTCCACAGCCCAGACCATCACGGATGTGTTCCTGGGCATCCCAGTTTCTACTTAACTCATAAATCCACCAGCCATCATTGAGCACCGACTATATCCCAGATACTGCAAACCCTGAATGCAATTTTCTTTCTTTGTTTTAAAAAAATTGTATCGAAGTATAGTTGATTTACAATGTTGTGTTAATTTCTGCTGTATAGCAAAGTGATTCAGTTATACACATATATATATATATTCTTTTTCATATTCTTTTCCATTATGGTTTATCACAGGATATTGAATATAGTTCCCTATGCTATACAGTAGGACCTTGTTGTTTATCCATCCTGTATATACTAGTTTTCAATGCAATTTTCAATAACAATAATAGTCAACACTAATATAGCAGTTACTGTGTGCTAGACACTGTTCTAAGAACATTAAATATTTAGATATGAAATGTTTGGTAGATCAAAGATGGTAGAATATCAGTAATTTTATATGGTCCAATTAAATATATTAATCACTTAATACAATAGCTCCAGAGACAGACACTTTTATTATACCCAGTTACAGATGAAGAAACCATAGGGGAGAGAGATTAAGTAACTTGGTCATTCCACCACTAGTAATAGAGCTGGGCTTTGAACTTGGGGACTTTGGCTCAAAACACTTAACCATAATGCTTTCTGCCTCTTATAGCAAAAGTGCCAAAAAAAGAATGCTGCCTTCTGCCTAAAGGCTAGACGCTATACTTCAGGTGCATTGTGGCTAAGATGTACTTTTATGGGAACAATGGAACATGATGGTTAGAGTAGCTTTGCAGCCAAAAACCCTTGGCCTCAAATCTAGGTCCCTTTGGACCTTAGTATCTGTGAGACTTTGGGAAAGTTTTGTTTAGTTTTTCAACTTCTCAGACCCTCTATTTCCTCATCTGTAAACTGAGAATCTTAAAACTCCCTACCTCCCGGGGGAGATTGTCACATTAAACAAAATAAAGCATGCAAAGCACTTGGCTTGACAAAGAGTTACAAGCTCAACAAGTAAGTTATTGTGTGGACTGGCCAGAAATAACTGTCTGTCTGGAGAAAAGTATCTTTCAGATTCCAAACAGCTAGATTAGAAGCAAATAGTCATTCCTAAATTGGAGATGTCCTGCTTTCTGAATTAAAACATCAGAATCCAATGTGGGAAAATACTTAGGGATCATCTGCTCTGGACTCATTTTACAGAAGAGGTTACAGAACGCCACCTAAAAAGGTTAAATACCTTGGCGGAGAGGCTATGCATTGTTCTTGAGAAGCACAGATCCCTAATCTCATTTGCTTCCACCTTGCTGCACTAACTCTTGAAGGTATCCTTCTGGAGAGATGCTTTCAAGAGAAGAGTCAGACCTGTTGACCCGACTCGCAGATTCCATGCATGTGTGATATCACTGGCAACACTAAGCAGTGGTGGGAGGTGCAGCTGGGGCGGGAAATGGAGGTGAATGGGGGGGATTCTAAATGATTTCCATCAAACTTTTCCAAAGCTACCGCAAATATGCAGCGCGTTTCCTATGCAAACGTAGCTTCAACTCAAGCCCTCCAACCTCCCTCCTTCCACCCAGATCGCCACCTTGAATCCCCTCCTATGTTAATATCTGGGAGATGCCTCTGTGTAAAAAAACACATTCAATAGCAATATTTCCTACATTTAACCTGATATCTACAAATTCAGCCTGCTCACATGATTCGGTTTGCATAGCGTGGGTGGGCTCAGTTAATGAGCCTTTCCTAACCTTCGACTCTGTGCCTGGTGCTAAGCCAGGCTCTGGAGGGAAATGGTAACTGAGACACCGCTGCCCTCCAAAAGCTGCTGGTCCAGGCCACTGGTTTCAGGCTGTGGTTCCCAGACCAGCAGAATCAGCATCCTCTGAGAACTCGTTAGAAATGCAAAGTACTGGCCCCCACTCCAGACCCATAAATCAGAAACTCAGGCAGGGGTGGGGCTCAGGTACCTATGGCTTAACAAGCCTTTTAAGTGATTCTGATGGAGGCTGAAGTTGGAGAACCACTGGCGCTGTGTGAAGCAAGGCCGGTAGCAACGAGTAAAGGAGAACATGAACGGCGGGAACAAACTCCTCTTGCCTATTTCCACGAGGGTGGAGGAGGTGAGAGCCCCAGAGCCTCCTGCCAGGTGCGCGAGGTCTCTGCCCACGCAGGTAGGATGTCACAAGCAGCTAGGAAGACGCGATACAGAAAAGAGAGGCTCAAGCCAGAGTGGAAAGATGGAGACAATGGCAGACCCAGACTTGAGCCAAAGTGCAATAGGGAAGCAGGGGAAGTTCCCCCCAGTGCCTGCTCTCGGTCCGTTCTGCCTGTCTGGGAGGACCAGTTATCAGAGACCCATGGCCATCTCCAGACTCAGCAGTGCCACTTGTATGAATGTTTTCCCTTCCCACTGGAAGCTTCCTGGACACCCATCCAGCTCGCTCAGAACCTTGCTTTCCAAACCATCAGCCACTTCAACAGAATTAAAACAGAACCTGCTGGAACTTTTTTTAAAACTAATTAATTAATTTATTTTTGACTGCATTGGGTCTTCGTTGTTGGGCGCAGGCTTTCTCTAGTTGCAGCGGGTGGGGGCTACTCTTTGTTGCGGTGCGCGGGCTTCTCATTGTGGTGGCTTCTCTTGTTGCGGAGCACGGGCTCTAGGTGCGAGGGCTTCAGTAGTTGTGGCACGTGGGCTCAGTAGTTGTGGCGCACGGGCTTAGTAGCTCCGCGGCATGTGGGATCCTCCCGGACCAGGGCTCAAACCCGTGTCCTCTGCATTGGCAGGCGGATTCTTAACCATTATGCCATCAGGGAAGTCCCAGCACCGGTTGGAACTTGATACATGAATTCATTCATGCACCCTGCCCCTTAAAACAACTTCACATTTTCTACCATTAATGGATGTGCAATTATAGAGGAGATCACTGATTTAAGCCAAACACATAAACTCTCAGGGTGGAAATTTTAAGCACTGTGCCTAAAATTGGGGAGATATTTTCAGAGAGAAGATATTTTAGACAGTGGCTCTGAGATGGCATAAAGGGAGGGTTCTCTCCTCCACTCTCTGGTCAGCCCTGACCATGGACGTGCAGACTGACGGCAGGTAGGTCTTGGGGGATCTGGGCTCTGGCAGAAGGATTGCATCCCCTTTCCCCCCATCAGGCACAGAGCTGCCCAAAACCAGACGATGCCCTGGGGTAGTTGTGCCGGGGGCACATGATTGGAAATACCTGTCTGTAAGCATTCTTGGGGCAAATTCTTTTTTTCTTTAGTCCGGGAGGCTGACCCCGTGAGTTTGAGCTGAACAGCTATGTATTAGCTTAGGACTGTTAGGGCTCAGCTTGACCTAGCTTCAGCAGAATAGGGCAATTTTTGGAAGGTTGTTGAGATAGCTCACGGAAGTGAGGGAGGGGCTGGCTCACCAAGCCCTGTCTTTATTCTCTGCCAGGGGGCTCTCTCCACAAAGGGTGGACCGTGGCCACAGGGAAGGCCAGACTCATCCTCCCACCCTCTTGGGCCACCAGAGAAAAGAGAGCTTCATTTTCTGAGCTTCACTTTTAGACAGGCAAGGATTCTGATCGTCGCAGCTGGGGTCACGTGCCCTTCCTTGGGCCTGTCACTGTGGCCTTGAAGGTAAGATAACACTATGGCCCTGACCTGTAGACAATGCGAAGAGGGTGTTGAGTATAGACCTGGCCACCAAGTAAAGATGTCACATCTAGCAAATAAAAATATAGGATGCTAGTTACATTTGAATTTCCCATGCAATATTCAGGACATACTTATACTAAAAACATTATTTGTTATTTATCTGCAACTCAGATTTAACTGGGCTTCTACATTGAATCTGGCAACGCTGTCACCAAGGGAATTGGTGTGAGCCAGTCAGCTTCCCCATTTTGTGTCTACCACAGTTTGTATAAACCCTTGAAGAGGTACAGAGTTCTTTGTGTAACAAAGCGCTGTCCATGCCCAGGGGTGCCCCTGAGACCCTGCTCCATGTTGTGTTGGGATGGCTGTCTGTCCACATGAGAATCTGTGTCAGGCATCTGCATTTTTCACCAAGTGTCAAAACTTCCTGGCTGTCTGATGTGTAAAGCATATGGACTATACTTTTAATCAACCATATCGGTTCCCGGGTGGGACCTGAGGAATTCATCAGAAAATTCAGCTAGAATTATTAGAGAAATGCAAATCAAAACTACAATGAGGTACTACCTCACACCGGTCAGAATGGCCATCATTAAAAAGTCTACAGATAACAAATGCTGGTGAGGGTGTGGAGAAAAGGGAACCCTCCTACACTCTTGGTAGCAATGTAAGTTGGTGCAGCCACTATGGAGAACAGTTCGGAGGTTCCTCAGAAAACTAAAAACAGAATTACCATGTGATCCGGCGATCCCACTCCTGGGCATATATCTAGACAAAACTGTAATTCCAAATGATACATGGACCTCTATGTTCACAGCAGCACTATTTACAGTAGCTAAGACATGGAAACTACCTAAATGTCCATTGACAGATGAATAGATAAAGATGTGGGGTAGATGTGTGTGTGTGTACTAAGCGAAATAAGTCAGAAAGAGAAAGACAACTATCATATGATATCACTTACATGTGGAATCTAAAATATGACACAAATGAACTTATCTATGAAACAGAAACAGACTCACAGACATAGAGAACAGACTTACAGTTGCCAAGGGGGAGGGGGGGGGGAGGGATGGATTGGGAGTTTGGGATTAGCAGATGCAAACCATTATATATAGAATGGATGAACAACAAGGTCCTATTGTATAGCACAGGGAACTATATTCAATATCCCGTAACAAACTTTAATGGAAAAGAAAAAGAAAAACAAAATTCAGCTAGCATCAAATTGTGATTCCACTCTTGCCAAAGCTCCCTAGAGATGTCTGATAGAGAGTCAGCATGAGGCTACCTAGCTGGTCCAAGCCCATCTCTTAGGCTGGGTTTTAGTGCCCTTTTTCTAGAAGGCTCACTACAACCCGTTTATAAGGTCTCCTCCTCTCTAGTCTTGGCTGAAAATTTGGAACCTAAAGATCTCTGCAAGTTCCATTTCTGCCAACAGTGTTGATTCCTGTAAATATTTACCAAACTTGCTCTGCAGTCAAGGCACAGCCATTTTTTCTCTTCCTCTGGAAGGAAGTTTATTACACAAAGTAATAGGTGATGTCTTCTTACTACCGTATCAATCTGCTGTAGTACCTGTGTGCTGAACCTCTTCGACAGCAAGAACAAACAGTTGTTACTGAAACCTTCTACACAGAGGAAAACAATAAAACCAGAAACAAAAGCTAAACAACAAACCAAACTTTTATAGAGATTTATTCTCTGTTGGAATACTGAACACAAGACAGAGCAGCCCAAAGCTGAAGTTCAATTATATTTCCTAAAGCAGGAAAACCAAACAGTTCAATTTGATTTTTCCTCCAGACAATACTTTCTTATTCTGGTGATAAGGGGTGACTTTTCAGCACCAAGTATCCCACAAAGAACTCTGAGCGATGGGGTGAAGTACTGGGCTTGGATTTAGGATACACAAAGCCAGTCCAGGGGCAAGGTCAGTCTAGGCAAGATTTTGAGCTGAAGAACTTTGTCTGTGTGTTCTCCCATCTGTTCCCAGGAGCAAGCGATGCCTGAAAAACTCTGGGTGAATGAACTGATAGTTTTAGTGAAAGAAAAAGGTAGTCTAGGGGCCTCTGGGCATCACGTTTGGACTTAAGGGCAAGACCGTATTTCTTTCTCTGGGACGGCCCTTTGCACTTAGAACAGAATCCTTAATGAAGTGCCAATGATCTCAGACTTGACCTTCAATGTTCTTTCTATGCAGCTTTGTGCTTCATACAGTGGTCAGGAGCCAGCTCTCCTTGGGTGAGGGTACTTGGCTCTCCACGGTCTTTCTGAGAAACATGCTTCAGTGCACATGGGACCACTTTGTCCATAGGAGGGATTACCATTCTGATAAGTGGCTTTAGCCAATTAGTTTATTTTTGCTGAGTTTATTTTTTTCCCATTCCATACTCCTCATTCAGTATCCTTATTTCATATAGCACTTAGAAGGCTGATTGGCCCTTATAAGGATGCATGCATGGGGTATGATGGGCCCTATTATGAAAATTGAGTAGACTGCTTAGGGGTAACAAGACACGCTTGTCACATAGATTCTCTTTATAGGTTGACTGTCTCTCTGTGTATATGTATGTACATAAATGCGTATAAACAAAAATGTATATACGTCTGTATATATATGTGTGTGTACACACGTATATCTCTCCTTGCATATATGTATATGTCTAATTAGTGATTTGCCTTCACTGGTTCTACCCAGGTTTGCTGCTGTGTATTCCAGAAGGGCGGTGACTAGGTACGTCTGGCCCACTACTGTACATCTGGAACCTAGCACAGTAAAAACAGTCTTTACATAGCTCCTTCCTTTGCCAAGCACTGTGCTAAGGGCTAGTCAAGAACTCTCTCATTTAATCGCCCCAAAACCCCTATAAAACAAGTACTATCATTGTGCCCATTTTACAGGGAGGAAACTGAGTCACAGAGAGGCCAAGTATCCTGGCTGTGCTCACGTAGCTCGTAAATATTAATAATAATAATTAAAAAAAAAACCCTGGGATTTGATCCTGAGCAGTCTGGATTCTAGAGCCTGTTTTCTTGCCTTGTACCGGAAAATACTTGTTCTATAATTAATAAATAAATGGATGACCAGTAAGACTAAAGCACTCTGTGACAAAACCATGGTTTTCACCCTTAGGTGTTAGGCCCAGAATTCACATAAAATTCTCTAAAAGTACTGCCCATTCCAGCATTTCCCCCTCTGACTCACGTCTGTGGCTTTCCACACCACCTAAGGCTCATTCTAACTTCCAGAGTCTTTATTATTCTCACAATTCCATTACACGAACTCCCTGTTATGGGATTGCTAACTGCTAATCCCCACATCAGTGGATAAATGTTTAGGTGGACACTGCTGCTGCCTGCTCTTTGCATTTTAGAGCGGTCTTCAACAGCCAAAGAAACTGGGGGCCAAACCTCCTCGTGAAGGACAAGCTTCTTGTGATGAGCTACAGGAAGCTATGCCCCCTGAACACCCAGGTGAGGCCCGTCTGATCTCATGCCTTGAGAAGAGCAAAGAAATATACAAGATCCAAACCATGTTCATCTCCAGACCACTAAACAGACCACTGGAATCAGAAGCTGTGTTTCTCTCCATTCACAATCCACTCCCCATCACAGGCGGGCCCCCATCATGGCCCTGGGAGAGGAGTACCACACCCTCTGAGCTCAGATGGGCGATCAAATCCTATCCTCAAGTCTCATGGGCTAATTAAGGCTCCACGGCTGGTCAATGCTCCTCACTGTGGCAGTGATTTTAAACAACTTCTAGGCGGTCTCTTCATGTTCAAAAACTTCTCTCCATCTTTTCATGTATGATTGACACAAACAAATTTCGAATGGTAGAATTTCTGTCAACCCCCCCCAGGATGCTGCTCTAATTCCGTACCCAAAAGGCAGCACTGCTTGATCCACAAACTTGTATTTGCTCTTTGAAAACACAAAGACACAACATGGAAGAAAACACTACCAGCATTCCACTCTGCTCCCCAATCAAGCCACATAGACCCGGTACTTGAGGTTTCCTTTTGCCGCTTGGATTCCAATTTTCAATTCCCGTTGGAGACATCTCGTGTTCTCACTGTGGCATCATCTGTTAATGCCCACTATCAATGGGGAAGAATCATTCAGCACTAAAACTCATGGAAAACAAACAAAAAAAGGATTCTACTTTCCAATCAAGCCAGGTTCCAAGAACTGCTACTAGAGAGAAGTGTCCAGCACTTTTCCACTTAAATCGCTTTCAAAACTTTTAATGAATCTTCTCTTTTAAACAAATAATGCCATTAGCATGGATGCTATGCAAATGAGATGCAGGGCCTGCATTTGTTTGGCTTCCTCGATATTGTTTCAGAAACCTGATCACATCAAATATTTTTCAGTTTATGCAAAGCAGAACTTCTCAATGCATTTTTTTTTGAAGAGTATGTAGTTTTTCATTTGCATGTTAGTCCCAAGTGGTAAAATTACACTCTGAATGTAGGATTAACAAATTTCCACGTCTGTACTGCATTTTGAAACTTAACCATAAAGAAGTTGCTTTCATATGCCAAGAGGCTTCAGAATCTGAAATCGAATGAATGTGGAGGTACCTGGATGCAAGAGTTTAGCACATAGACAGACAGCACCGAGGAAACCTGTTTTCCCAGAGGAACGTATTTTTGTAGTTACCTATTACATACAGTGGTTTTTCAAAAACTGATTTCAAGTCATCTTGGAGAATTCAGGGACAAGGATACACTTTGTGCGGCTAAGAAACCATTCAGATTCTGGGATCCACAGATATGCACCTAAACCCCTTTCCAACTGCTCTTTCCCAGTCTGGCGAGCAGGCCTGGCAGTGCCACTTCCTCCCTGTCAGTGAACAATGTTAGGGCTTGAGAGAGCGATGCATGATCACATTTACTGTAGCATCAACTCTTTTTTCCTTAATTGTCCTGAGAACCTAGAAAGGAAACAAGCGTCTGTGCTGACAGAGGAGCTCAGCGTGAACTCTCATTTTTCACATGGAGCTAATTAAAAACTGAAATTAGTTAAATATGGAAATGACACTTGCAAGCACTTTAGTAGAATTCTGGCAAAATCCCTCTGGTGTGCTGTGACATTACCTGCTGCTCCGAAACTCCCCAACTGAATTTCACAGTTAAAGGGCTGAGCGAAGGGAAAGTTATTATTGAGATTTCGGATTCAGAATGGGTCTGTGAAACTCCAAATTAAATTTCACGGCTGGCCCGTGAGTGGTTGGCAATATATAACGCAGGCCAATGGAGTGGGCTGCTTACAATGTCCCTGCAAGCAGCCGCTGCAATTACTCCTCTTTAGGTATGGTCCTGTGGGTGGCATGGGGCGACAATCAGAAGGTTAACGGATGTATTTCTCCCGGAATCTGACTCAGGGTGCTTCACACACACGCCAGTTCCAACAAAGAGCCGGGACTCATGCATGGGGTGTGATGGGCCCTATTATGAAAATTGAGGAGAGACTGCTCAGGGGTTACGAGACACCCTTCTCAAATGGATTCTCCTTATAGCTCGGACTGTCTGTGTCTCTATGTATATGTGTGTACAGAAATGCATATAAACATACATGTAGGGCTTCCCTGGTGGCGCCAGGTGGTTAAGAATCCACCTGCCAATGCAGGGGACACGGGTTCAAGCCCTGATCCGGGAAGATCCCACATGCCGCGGAGCAACTGAGCCCACGTGCCACAACTACTGAAGCCCACGTGCCTAGAGCCCGTGCTCTGCAACAAGAGAAGCCACCGCAATGAGAAGCCCCTGCTCCTGCAACTATAGAAAGCCCGTGGGCAGCAACAAAGATCCAACGCAGCCAAGATAAATAAATAAAATAAAATAAAATAACCATACATGTATATATGTGTATAGTTATGTGTGTGTACACATCTATATCTCTCTCTGCATATATGTATATGTCTTATAGGAATTTCTATTTTTATTTATAATTGTGATACCCCATCGTGAAGCCGGGAGATCAAGCAGCTTGAGTGTTAGGGGGAAGGGAGAATGGTCTTCTCTTAAAATCCCTGGTAGAAGAAGCAGCCTTTCCAAACGGACAGTGATGAAGCGGGATCTTCCAACATAGATGGCAACAGAACACCATCCACGATGCCACGTCCTCCTTCACAGGCAAAAGCAGTAGCGTTTGCTCAAGGGCAAATTATGGTGTTTGTCTACATCTGCATACAATTTAATTAAACCGGCCTACGTGTCTGACGGTTCTGGATCTGTGGCAGAGCGTTTGGGAAGTCCAGCCACTCTGCAAACAACTGGAGCGTTGGGATTTTATTGTCTTTCCTACACCCTGTCCACTTGCCCTTGAGGCATCCCCTCCTCCTGGAGCCCCGCCGAGACTGAAGCAGGCACCGCGCATCCCTGTCTGGGCAGGCCAGTGAGAGGAGCCGCATGTTGCCAGAGCCAGCCCTGCTCCGTGAGTCAGCTGGCAGGGCGCCGGCAACGGGCTGAGTTGCCAGAGAGAGTTATCTGGCAGCCCTGGCGCTCGTCTTCCCATCACACTCGGGCTTTGCTAGTCCGAGGCCTGGAAATCATCGCGGCTTACCCAGCTGGATGGGTGGAATGCTTCAGCTGTACCATCGGGCTGGCTTATTTTTATTGAATTTTGAGTATCCAATTTCAAAGCAATTCAAATGAATTTGCCCAAGGCTTCAGATCAGCGTGGCTGCCGACACTCTGGAGTAGGGTTTCGAAGTTCATATTTCTAAACAACGGCAAGATTACAGAAGCTTTCCCCGTCAGGACCAGCGCCTCTAAAGAACCCTCTCTACCAACGCTATTAGGTCACATGCTGACAGCGGCGGAGGCTGTTGTGCTAATCCAGGTCCCTCACTATTCAGGCCACGGTGGCCAAGCAAACTTCTTCCACTGATGAAAGAAAGACAGGGGAGTGGAGTGGGGAGGGGGTGGGTAACAGGATGCAAAGGGATCCAGGTCCTGGAGGTTGGCACATGGAATGTTGCTTACAGAGGGCAGGCTGGAGAGACAAGATGCACAAAAGTGTGGCATCAATTGGGCAGAGTGGGCGGGGGTGACCCCAAAGTCCTGACCCTAGAGGGAGAAAACAACCGTTCAGGAAGTCAGGAACAACTCTAAACTTGTTCTGTAACAATCATCCCCCTGCCCCATTAAGACTGAAAATACAAACAGAGAAACACTATATCTGCTTCTGTAAGACTGACCTGATGACGGGAATCTTCCATCTCAGGCAGTCTTTTCACCGGCTCCAAAAAAATCCGTCTTCCCTCATCCCTGTCATTTTATCCTAATCCTGCTACACCCATGCCCAGAAGGCATTTGTTTTATTTATTTTTATTTATTCTTTTTATTATTATTTTTTAAATTTATTTTATTTTTGGCTGCGTAGGGTCTTTGTTGCTGCGCCCGGGCTTTCTCTAGCTGTGGTGAGCAGGGGCTACTCTTCATTGTGGTGCGCGGGCTTCTCATTGCAGTGGCTTCTCTTGTTGCGGAGCACAGGCTTCAGTAGTTGTGGCATGCGGGCTTAGTTGCTCTGTGGCATGTGGGATCTTCCCAGACCAGGGCTTGAACCCGTGTCCCCTGCATTGGCAGATGGATTCTTAACCACGGCGCCACCAGGGAAGCCCAAGGCATGTGTTTTAAATGCACAAAGCAAAACTTAACCCAAGTGGTAGAAGGCTGAAGAGTTGAGAAAAATGGGCCTCCTGAGAAAAAGCCCAACGCAGCAACCTAAGGCTGAGGGTGGTTAGACAATCAAAATACAGCCTGCTCTGATTTCTTTCAGTAGTACTTGGGAGACATCCCAAGTAGTGCCAAGTAGGGCTTGGCACTCACTGAAAACTGTTTTTAAGAAGCCTGGGGACAAAACCAATTCAACAATTATCGATGTTCCCAATCTGTCAACTCCTCCCCACAGGGGCTAAAAAATAACTTCAAGACACAGAGCAGGGCTTACTTGGTGGCACAGTGGTTAAGAATCCGCCTGCCAATGCAGGGGACACGGGTTCGAGCCCTGGTCTGGAAAGATACCACATGCCGCGGAGCAACTAAGCCCATGCACCACAACTCCTGAGCCTGCGCTCTAGAGCCCGTGAGCCACAACTACTGAGCCCGCGTGCCACAACTACTGAAGCCTGCACTCCTAGAGCCCGTGCTCCACAAGAGAAACCACCACAATGAGAAGCCCGTGCACCGCAACGAAGAGTAGCCCCCGCTCGCCGCAACTAGAGAAAGCCCACATACAGCAACGAAGACCCAACGCAGCCAAAAATAAAATAAATAAATTTATTAAAAAGAAAAACAAAAAAACCACAGAACAAACTGGGATGTGGTGACTCTGATTGTAACATGAGGCAGTCAGTTTCACAGGAGCAGGGCGCCTGCCTGCTCTCCCTCAGCACTGCACCCCCGCCCCCAGCACAGTGCTGGGCCATTAGCAGGACTTAATGAATATTTGTGGAATGAATGAATGAACAAACGAACAAAGGTGGTCTTTGTCTTACGTCACTTAGAGTCAGAAAGACTCCTAACATGGCCATTTTAATTGTTAGACAGCACTAGATAAATAATCTCTAGGCCTCAGTTTTCCCATCTGTAAAATGGGTCTGATAGAAGTACCGACTGCATAAGATTGTACTGCAGATTAGATGAGAAAATGAACAGAAAGGGCCTGGCACCATTTAGAAGGGGCGGAGCTCAACTCCTTTCTCACTTATTCAACTGGATAAATCACAGCTCTTTGTACCTGATCCACTTATGTTCCCTTTGCATCATTCTATGGAGTCTGCCTTTAAAAAGGAAAAAAAAAAAAAAATCAAATATGTAGGAGACCCTTTGTTTTTCTGAAAAATTTTTATCGTTCTTCAAAAGGGATTGTTTTGCCTGCTCAGTGCAGTCAGTGTTGGGGTACCTTTTGCAAACCTTGACTGTCCCCTTAAATGAGGGAGCCATGATTTTCCTTTAAGGACAAGCTCTACTGATTCAGATACAGAGTAGAGACATAGAAACCCAAACATGAAATAAATAGCACCAGGATAAAGCAAAAACCCCAAAGACAGAAGTAAAGGAAACCCAAGAACCCAACAGCTAAAAGAAGGTGGGGGGAGCCAGGTAGATGCTTCTAGAAACCAGAGGTAAGAACAGCTACCCAGAGGTCATTCCCCTTTTGTGTGTGACCCAGTCAGTTTTAAATCATTTGCTCCTTTGAGCAAACAGTGCTGCTGGTTAGTTATCCAATAGATGTTTTTAATTACAAGCTGAAAAAGTCATTCTGTAGCCCTGAAACCAGTGCCCTCATGCCTAAGAAGTGCTTTTTAATATTTATACATCTAAAGAGGGTTTGCCCTTGCAGACACAGAAAATCATTAGGAAGCCTTCTCAGGAGGATGTAACTTTGGTCAAGGTCATGCACAAATCTAAACTTCAGATTTCAGCCAAGGCTTACCAGTAGGTGCCACTTTCGTGCCACAAACCACTTCTAACCCTTTCTCAACTTTATTTCTAGGTTATCAATTTTTAAGTAGAGGAGAGGAACAAAAATATGCTTGTGAGACAATTCTGAGCGTACAAAAGTTGAAGAAACTTTTCTTTTTTTCCTCGTTACTTGGCACATTTATTTAATAGAGCTTTTTTTGACTTGACTTTTTTCTTCCAGCACGGCAGATGAATGGGAGAACCAAGGAGACTGCACTCAAAGAAATGTCTTCTAACGGTGCTAACTTTGGTTTGGCATGTCACCTATCTAACAATATCAGGGAAAGGAAATATTCCGTCAAAGCTGTGAGCCTGGAGGGAAACAACCTGGATGGTGTCCAAACACACACAGTATCTTAGCAACTTTTGAAGTTCACAAAAGCCAACATTTCAGTTTGGGAAGCCGGCTGGTAGAAGTTCCATCGTACCCAACCACGAATCGCTGAAAGCCACAGCCCAAGGTAGAAGTGGCTATCGTTTTCAGGATCTGCCACCCAAGCTGCCGAAAATCAAGTGGCTGTGAGAGGGCAGGCAGCTCTCTTCCCAAGAAAACAAAATAAAATGATGACGCCAAAACCCCCCCAAACACACAGAACAGTGATAACCAGGTAAGGCCAAACATACCATGACTGAAAAATGTCTTCTGGGAGCCTATTCGGCAAAAAAATAAAAAAAATAAAAGCATACAATTAACCTCCATTGGAAGAAAAGGGGAACAGGAATCAGGCAATAGCTACTCCAAGACCTTCCCGTTAAGAATCTGGGTGTGCCTTTGTGCCTTTGCCCTATAAAGAGAGGGCTTGAGAATCCTCTCTCACTTATTTCTGGAGAATGGGGAGACTCTGAACACCCATTCAAGATGTCTTGGGGATCACCTTGTAGCCCCTAGCCTGTCTTTTACAGCTAAGTGATGAACATGTACTTGGGTGGGGCGAGGTCTAAATGAACTTGACTGACAAGCCAATCTATACCCTCACCATTAACCCCCAGAGCTGATGCTGATAGTTTATCCTAACAATCTAATCCTTGAATCCATCCTAAATCCAGCCCTGAAGCCCAAAACGGATCCTAACCCTCTGAGAACCCAATGTATAACTGTCACAGGAGTAGAAATCCATGCCCCTCTCTGAAGCCCAGCTTAGGTTATCTGTACCTTGACTGTTCCTTACTTTTAGGCAATTAAACCACCCGGCAAGTGAGACAAGTCATTTCAAGTGAAAAGAAGCTGGTGCTTTTTAAGCCTTTTGTTTTCTCTAACACCTATTGTTCTTAAAACATCATTCAGCGACAAAATCAGAAAGTTTACTCAATCCAGTTCTACAGTGTTCTAACTTGTTTATTACGTGTGTGAAAATAAGCGAGGAAGTACATTCTTTGTCCCAGAGCCCCCAGCATCATCCAGCCCAGCTGACATGTACTGACATAACACGTGGAACTGATTCCGTCGTGGATTACGGGAACAGGAACACTTCTCTCAGCTCCCCCATTTCCAGGGGCTGACTGCTGTTTTCTCTGCCCAGGAGAGAGCAAAAGCCTGACCATTTTGATGGAGTCATACCTGATGCCTCCCTCCTCTTCCTACCAGATTCACAACGACCAAACCTGGACATTCAACCTCTAAAATGTCTCCCAGATCTGCTCCCCTCCTGGCCTGCCCTGCTTTTGTCCTTGGTCTGTTCACCTTCTCTGCTTTCTGGGCTTTGGAAACAGCCTCCTTAGACCTTATCGCCTCCAGTCTTGACCACTCATTTCATCCCACACGGTGCTGCCAGACTGTTCCATGCCCTCCTCTACTCATGATTCTCAGCAGCGTTCGCATCACTTAAGAATCAAATCCGGAGGACTTCCCTGGTGGTGCAGTGGTTAAGAATCCACCTGCCAATGCAGGGGACACGGGTTCAAGTCCTGGTCTGGGAAGATCCCACGTGCCGCGGGGCAACTAAGCCCGTGCACCTCAACCACTGAGCCTGCGCTCTAGAGCCCACGAGCCACAACTACTGAGCCTGAGCTCTAGAGCCCATGTGCCACAACTACTGAGCCTGTGTGCCACAGCTATTGAAGCCCACGCGCCTAGAGCCCGTGCTCCACAACGAGAGAAGCCACCGCAATGAGAAGCCCACACACCGAAACAAAGAGTAGCCCACGCTCACCACAACTAGAGAAAGCCTGTGCACAGCAACGAGGACCCACCGCGGCCAAAAATAAATAAATAAAATAAATAAGTTAAAGGAAAAAAAGAAGAATCAAATCCAAATACACATTTGTATGGTGTGAAAGGCTCTTTGTCACCTGGCGTTTCTCTTCAGTCCCAGCTCCTTTAATGCCTCAGTGCCCTGTGTACTGTTTGCTTCCATATGAACCATAAGTGGTTCCCTACAACACCACGCTTCCCCAGGCTGAATCACTCACTACACTTGGTGTTCTTAATTCCTGAAATGTACTTCTCCCACCTCATCTTCTGCCAAACTCCTATGCACCCTTCCAGCCAGGAGTCAAATATCACCTCCTCTCTGAAGTGTTCCCTGATACCTTCAGCTAAAATCCTCCTTTTCCTCTTCCCATTCACTTCCCATGGAGCACAGATTACCTCCTTAGCCTTTTGTTATAAGTGATTGTCGGCACATCTGTTTTCCTTCTGTGTGTGACAGGGATCTGCTGGGGGTGGGGGCAGGGACCTTGGATGCATCTTTGCATCACCAAGATCTCAGAACTTAGAAGACAAAATTCAGTAAATGTTTGCTGAATGAGTGGATGGATAGAGGACAAAGCCAGTCCTCAGGAGGTACCCTAGACTCGACCCAAACTTGAGAATGAGCCTTAAAATTAAAATACTTATGTGGGGATTCTCTCACCTAAAAAGTCCTCAGCAGCCAGACTAGCTCTATTTTCTGAACTCAGTTGCTTCCTCCTTTCTCCTCCCTCTTATCCTGTTCCCTTCTGGGACTTCTAGGGCAGGGGTCTGAATTGAACTGCCTTCTTCCTCCGCCAACCCCGGGGTCAGCAAGTCCATATCTGCAGTTACTCTGGCGATCAGGGACCCGAAGTTGTCATCAGTAAAAGAGAGGGCAATCCAATCCTTTTTTAACTCCAGGCTCTATTTCCCTGGAAACACTTATTTCCTCATGAAAAAAAAAAGAAAGAGGAAAAAAGCTCACAAGACCATGTTAAAGCAAATGCTTGGAAAATATTTTTGAAACATTTGGAAGTAATTTCTATTCACAAATTGTCTCTATTCACAAAATGAAAAGGCAAATTATGTGAGCTGGATAAATTGAGAGAGAGAAGAAATCAGACATAATGCTGGGAGCAGACGAGGAATAGGGAGCAAGGAACAGAGAAGAAGACTAGCAATTCTTGCGCTTCTACAGTAAGTAGAATTTTAAAACATTAAACATGTACTACCTCCCATGAATGCTTCAACCAATTCCAAGATGCCGGTGGGCAGTTAATTTCACCATATGGCAGAAGAGAAAGTTTAAGCTCAATAAAGACAGGTCTTCCATCACCCAACAGTTGGGAGAGTTGGGGCTAGCAAGTAAGAAGTATGGAAGAAGAGAAAGATGAGAAAAAGACGGAGGAAGAAGGGAAGAAGGCTAATATGTCAAGAAGAGGTTGACAGGAGGGGCCCCGAAGATTCACCCAACATCAACAATGAATGGCAAAAATGTCATGAAGCACTTTGAAGTCATCCTCTGCTTTGAGCTCCTGACATATGAAGCCCCTTTCTCAAATAGCCACAATGGAAAAAAGAATCAGAATCATTACCAAGCCCCGAAAGCCCCTAGGTTCTTAGGAGGATGAAACCGCTGATGGCTCAGAGGCTCCAACTCCGGGATGAATACTTCTGAATATCCTAAGGGGCATACTGCTTTGCTTGTAATACGTCTTTCTCTACTCAATAAAAATTAAATAGCTATACGTATTATCAAAAGTGACCTGCTTGTCCCACACTATTCTCTTACACTCTTATACTCTTTCCCACCAGCAACAGCAGGAGTGGGACAAGTTCAGAATATAAACAATGCCAAATAAAATGAGCAAAGAGCATTTGCAGAACTCAGATCACTTCTTCTCTGAGCCACCACAAACTGCCCAGAGTAAACGTGCCGGCCAATCTAAAAATGACAATCATTTTCTTATTCCATGTCAGGGCACTCCACAACTATCTTCTTGTTTAGGTCTAATGATAATTCTGCAAAGGGGGGCACTATTACCCTCATTTTAGAGTGATAATCTGGAGCTCAGGGAGATTTAAATGATATCCAAATTTGAACCCATTTCTGAGCAGATCCAAACACACATTTTTTCCACCTCAGTCCCTATTTCTAAAATTGACCACGAATTGTCTCTACTTCCTATTCCTTTAATGAAATGATGAGAGACCCCTCTAGCTGGGTCAGAACCAAGGGAAGAAGAAATCCCGAGGGGCAGGAGAAGAGGCTGCTAAATGACCAATGCATGTAGTAAGGAGTATAAGCAGGGTGCCTGTGGGGAGAAGCCCTGTGCAAAGTTGGGTCCTGCCCTGGGCTGGCTCAGTCTGGTGACCCTGTGAGGTCCACTCCAATCCCTTCTAGCAATTATCGAGCACTTACTTTATACCAAGCACGGTGCAAAAAGCTGGCACACAGCATCTAATTTAATCCTTGCAGCAACTCTTGCAGGTAGGTGCATCTATTATTACTGTTTTATGGATGACAAAACCATCTGAGAGGTTAAGTAACTTGGTCAAAATCATACAGCTGGTAAGTAAAACAGTGGGGATTCCAGCCCTGTTCTGATTCTAGAGCGTCTGCCGTTAGCCACCAAGCAAACTGCCTTCTTCAACTCCCACTGAGAGGATACTCAGGGATCATGATGTCATTGCCCACATGAGGTCAAGGTCGAGGGGCAGTAAGTATAGTTTCTGAGTTTCAGCTCCCCAGAACCTACGTTAACATGGGCACTGGAATTCAGTGGGCCTGACTTTGAAGACACTCTCTACCTTTCTAATTGTATTACTTTAAGCAAGTTATTTGATTTGCACCTCAGTTTCTGCATCTGTCAAGTGGGAATAAAATGTAGACAATGCATGCTCTTTGAAATGCTGCACCACTGACTATAGAGCTGCAACACTTGGGAAGAAAAATTTATATTAAGTTTAAAAAGTCAGATGAAATAATGGACTGACAGAAATTTAGAGCTGAAGGACCTTGGGGATGACCCATGGCCACAGAGCGTTATGGTTAAGTGCCCAGATGCTTTAATTAGGCAGCTCCTGGTTGTGTGACGCTGGACAGGTTACTTAACATCTCTTAGCCTCAGTTTCCTCATCTATGAAATGGAAGTAAAAATAGCAAAACCCGATAGGCTTGTTGCAAGGATGAAATGAGAGAATATAGGCAAAGCCCAGTGACCTGCACAGAGTAAGTGGTGCATAAATGCTGGGATTGTTATGATAGGGAAACTGAGGCCCTCGGAGGGTAAACACTTGTCCATGGTTGCACTGAGAATTAATAACAGAGAAAGTAATGAAATACAGGCCTCTTGATTCGTTCATGCTGCTTCTCCTCAGCTGTGCAAACCTGAACAAGTTACTTAAACTTTCTATGACTCAGTCTCCGCATCTGTTGAATGGGTACAGTTCTTCTTACCACTACTAATAAGGATGTGGAGGGGAAGTAAATGAGTGATTCCAACGAAGCCTTCAACTTGAAGCATCTCGAGGGGTCACTGAATGTTAGCTGCTATAATTATTCCTTCCCTTCTGATCTGGAAGAGCATAGCTTTTATCCTCAGGAATAAGGATGATAAAAGTGGGAGGAAACTCTTCCTCACGGTTGTTTGCTGACTCAAAGAACGAGTGACGTGGACAAATCCCAAATTGAGGAAAGCCAGCCAAGAGATGTCCCTTCAAGTCCTTTTATCTCCCCAACTAAACAGACTTCTCCTTGAGGCATGGCGCCTGGAGTCAGCACCTTAGTCCTCTAGGTGGAAGTCTTGCCCTTTCTGATTCTAGAAGCTTCTGTCAGCCCAAATCAGAAGCCCTTCATTACAGTTCTCTGCAGCAGTGCTGAATCTTCTTGTGGAAGGAGCACAGTATTTGGAGTCCAACGACCTGGGTACCAGCCCCTGACCTGCTATGGACAAGCTGTGTGCCTTGGACAAGTTCCTTCTCTACATGAGCCCGTGTCTGCAGCTGTAAAGTGAGGATCATAATGAATGCTGTCGACCACACAGCATCACGAGGCACCACACAGACATAAAGCACTACTTGCTTTTTCACTCTCATGTCCCTCCCCGTCTGGCCCCAGCCAGGAAGAAATGAGCAACCTATGTGATTGCCTTTCAAAAGCCTCATTTCCCTCTCAGTCTTCAGTCCTTTATTTAAGGGAGGGCAGCCTTCTTTTCCATTCATGGTCCTGTTGCAGAAGAAGGATGATAGCAAAGCACTGGATGATTGTTAAGTGGCTACTAAGGCAGTTTTATGGCAAGAGGGATCAATCACAGGGCTGCGTATCCAAAGCAATGCCGGTGAAGTCCTTTCCCTGTACCGGTCCACACAGATCGATGCCAGGCTTCTGATGACTGAGAAGAGCCAGAAGACCAGAATGGACGCAGCGCTTCTGCCTTGTGGACTGCTTGGCCACCGCAGCACAATTTCATCCAGCTTCCCAGAGCCCCTCTTCTTCCCTGGGGTTGTCGGAGCAGACCACGGTCCCCCCAAGACTGGGCAGGAGTGGCGGACAGGACCAGCGCACCCATCGCCTTGGCTTTTGCCTCAAAGGTGGCACATTTGGGTTTCTACACAAATCATTTGCCTTCAGTTTAGGAATCCTTCCATTTCATTGCTCCATTGAGGGTGATTTCATCTTTTAAGTGGACTTCAACAAATGATGAAATAAAATACTTTGTAGATGGCGCTGCATTTGAATAAGAGGAAACCATTACACCCAGTACAGAATGAAGTGTTTTATTTGTGTTTCAAAGGCAGCAAAGAAAGCTTTTGAGAAGAAAAAAAATGTTTAAGGAAACCAACTTGTCTACCCTTATTTGGCATTTATGAACAGGAAACTTGCAAGAGCGGAGGTGAAGATGGCTGTGGTGAAGACAGTCCAGGTGATAGTTAAGTAGAAGGACTCAGAGGTCACGCTGCATGGGGTTGAGACCTGGCCCTATTATGTACTAATTATGTGATTTGGGGGAGAGTTATCCAATATTTTTTTGCCTCAGTTTTCTCTCCTGTAAGTTAGAAATGATGATAGTACCAAACATTTAATGTGGTGGTAATACACATTAAATGAGAAAATTCATATGAGCTCTTTGGCATATAGTAAATGCTCAAAAATACTAACCGTCATCATTACTGTTAAGATACTATGAACGATTCAGAAAAATCCTGTGTCGCAGGTTGAGTTGTATTCCACCGCCCCCTGCCCCCCATCAAAAGATGTTGCAGTCCTAACCTCCAGCGTCTGCGAATGTGATTTTATTTAGAAATAAGTTTCTTTGTAGATGATTAAGCTAAGGTGAGCTCATTAGGGTGGGCCCTAATCCAATATGACTGGCGTCCTTAAGAAAAGGGAAAATTTGGCCACATAGACAGATATGCACATAAGAGAGAATGCCATGTGAAGATAGGAGTTTTGTTGCCACAAGCCAAGGAACCACCAGAAGCTACGAGAAAGGCCCGGAACAGATCCTTTCCTAGTGCCTTCAGAGGGAGCAGGAATCAGCTGACACTTTAATCTTTGACTTCTAGCCTCCAGAACTGTGAGACAATAGACTTTTGTGGTAAGCCATCCATTTCATGGTACTTCTGTAGGGCAGCCCTAGCAAACTAACACATGCTCTTTCAAAGTGCCACACTGGACACATATATAAAAGAGATTTCTTAGAAGTAGATGTTGCATCTATTTCCAGAAAAGCAGAAACTTAGCTTTTGAGTGTAAAAATCACTGTCATAAGACACTGCTGTTTTTCAGATTTATCAGACAATTCTAACCTTCTTTTCCCTGTTGCCTCTAAGCAAAGAGTCTAGAAAAGCTTTCCCAGCCTCCCTTGAAGCAAGGGACAGCCATGTGACACAATTCTGACTAGCAAGATATAAGTAAAATTCTGCTGGGAAGTGTGTGTGTGTGTGTGTGTGTGTGTGTGTGTGTGTGTGTGTGTGTGTGTGTGTTTTGGGGGAGTGGGTTTAGGCTTTTCCTGATAAATGACTCAGAGACTTGAATTTTTTCCTTTCTCTTTGTTCCCCCCTTGAAGCTGGATATGATATCTGGAGCTACATCAGCTATCTTGTGACAATGAGGCAGCAAAACCAAGGGAAAAACACTAAAGTTCTGGGACTGGCAAAGTGGAGAGATAGGAAGGGCTCATGTCCTAGATGGTATCACTGAGCAGCATAAACAATGCCAGTTCCTGCCAACCTTGGCTATCTAGCTGGCTCTGTGAGAAACACAGAGCCTTCATTTTTTTAAGCCACTCTGAGGGTTTTTATGGTTGTTGTTTTTGATAACTGGCAGCTGAATGCCTCCCTAACTGAAACGCTGCCTTGTCTGACCGTCCTGACCAGGACTTTAAGGTCTCCTCCTCACTTTCAGTTTTGAAGCATATTTCATTTTATCTCCCAATTCCTTCTGCCTGTCTCCAGGCTTCCTACCTGCTCTGCTGTGGAGAACTTGTCAACCTTCAGTTCTCCGGACAAGGCTAAGGTGCAGCTAACCTGTCTGTGCGTGGTCACAGGGACTCTATTTTCTCCTTTCTCGGTAGCGTGATGGTTAAGGGTGGTTGCAAGAACTTCTTGGCGGACGGAGATGCATTACGTCAAAGTCAGCAAGTTGATGGCAGTTCACATATTGAGAAGAACATGGACTTGGAGTCAAGTAGACCTTTGTTTTAATTCCAGATCCCAATCACTGACTAGTGAGTTACTGTGGGCAAGTTACTTAGCGGCTCTAAATCTCGTTCCTTAATTAGAAACAGGAGAATCAAGTCATTCGGAAGATTAGATAAGATACTGCATGTGAAGTTCCTGCACATAGTAGGTCCTTAATAAATGACTGACTTCATTGTCCTTTTTATAGAGAAAAAAAAAAAATCAGTGGTGATACTTTGGGAAAGATGTACATTCGGGGGTACTTGTCATTACACCTCTGCAGTTGAACCCTCTTTTCACAGCACAAAGTTGACCAGTTTAGTCAAATAACTTCTCAGAACTTAGCACCATAGCTTGCTTTCATGAAGGGGATTGAGGACTTTGAGTGTGAAAAATAGCACCGAGAGGAATAGCAATACAGAGCTAAAGATGACCCCCACAAGGGCAATACTGGGTCTGAGCTCTTATTTTGGTTCTGATGGTAAAGGAGAAAAAAAAATACACCTAAAAACATGATCACAAGTCAGTGAGAACAGAATTTCTTCATCTTGGCACTATCGACATTTTGGGTTAGATGATTCTTCCTATGCATTGCAGGACGTTTAGCAACATCTCTGGCCTCTACCCACTAGATGCCAGTAGCACCCCCCAGTTGTGACAACCAAAGGAGTCTGCAGACATTGCTAAATGTTTCCAGGGGTGGGATGGGCTGTGCTGAGTTCGAGCAGAAAGCAATGGAGTCCTGATGTACAAAAGAGTCTCGCTGGGTGAATCTTACTGGGACGGATCCACAGGTGGGCCTCAACGCGGTACAATCCTGCATCACGTGCAAAATAGCAAGAGAGGAAAGGAAATAATTCTGCACATCCTTGGGCCCCGACCACCTTCTTAATTAAAGCAAAGGTTGAGGTGACTGGTTGTTACTCCACCCAGACTGCAGAACAAGGAGTGGTCATATGTAGATTATTTCATCAATCTGTGCAAGGACCCCTTCAAGTCAAGTCAGCTTAATGGGTAAAATATATTTGATATTCTATAAAAAGACCTACCGGGTTTCAATCCATCCTTTTCACCTAGGATCACAGGAAGAGCAGTTACAGAAAGGAAGTGGAGCCGGGAAGGAGCCTCAGCGCCATTCTCTAGTTACACCCCCAACTTGAAGATGGAAGGCCACCGTTAGCCAAGCCCTAGGCTCACCTCACACATGGAAACTATCATAGATCTGCTCATCAGTATAGCTGCAGAATAGGAGTGTTTGCATTTTGCTTTCATTCCCTGCTGATCCTGATAATTTTAAGGGGTTCTTCCCCACGAAGATCCCTCCTCATCATTCATCATCATTTACTTACAAAAATGCAGTCTTAGAGTTACTACTCCTTTACACTTCTCTCGGGATCTTTTTGGGAGCCCTTGGTCTTGAGATTATAAAACACTGTTCTAAAAGGCTCTGTTGTATATACCACGGAGCTCTGAAGAGGGTAAAACTCGAGGAAAAGGCTGTTCTGCATGAAAATATTCATACACATTATTTCATTATACACTCGAGAAATGACAAGTTGGTTTGCAAGAATAGTGTAAGATGTTCTCTCACAATTTCACCCACGGTTAAGAGGCTGTTCACTCTCTTCCAAACTCCACTATAAAACTTCATCCAATCTTGGAGTTCCCAGAGCAGGTTCCTTTTATTTTAAAGAGGATTTCAGAGTGTCGTCGGCTACAGTAACACTACTAAGACAATAATGCTGTATTGTCCTGTGATTATTCTAACCTGGCTGAGAAGTTGACTAAATTTAAGTGCCATTTATAATAACTCTCCACATTTATGACGGAGCCATGGGCTTATTGGGAATGCACACAATTAATTAACCCACAAGACATGACATCCAATCCCGGGAACTTCTCTCATGCAGGCTTGGGGAGGCTGCAGGAAAACTGCACAGACTCTAAGCGTGGGACTATCATGGTGTTGTGGTATTGCCTCTCTCGGAGATGGCTAGGGTCTGATGTCCACCTTTACCTAACTGAGCTTGGAAACGGTTACTGATTTAGGTCTCTCTGAAAACCAGCACCATGATCCAGGGTCAAAAACTGGACAGAAATGCGATGTCTGGCTTCATAGCCAAGCCTTATCTCCTGCTCCCCTCTGGCAGAAAAGAGACTAGAAGAAGGGAGAAGAAGGAGAAAAAGGAAGCAGAGACACATAATTATCAACGAAATTTAGGATCATCCACACGTTCAATCCAGATAACAGAAACTAAACTGCCTTTAGGGCCTAAATTATTATCTTGGTGGTTAGTTTGGAAGCTAATTCTAAAATTCCCCAGGTGATCATGCAGTTTTATGCTTTCCTTTGGGCCCCTAGCATCTGACAGGGTATTTCATGCACTTCAGTCAAATGTTAAAGCATAGAAAATAAATGGAGACTTGAGCGTGGTGCAGAGAGAGGGCTGGCGGGAGGAGAGCAAAGGCTCATTCCCTGACGTCTGGCCGTCTCTGCCTGGATCCGTAAACCCATAACCTACTTCATCCATCTCACCCTTCAGCCTGGGTACAGTGAGTCAGCCTCATTTGCAGAGACACATTAGAATTTAAACCTGCTCATACAGTGAATATGTAGCAGATGTATCATAATTTCGAACCTGCCTCTAACCAGCTGATCAAAAGGCAAGTTTCTTCTTTGAAGATTTTCATTTGTAAGCTTCACTGCCCCAAATCAAAAAGGGCAATGGCACAGGCTCCCAGGACCACAGTCTGCATTTCTAAGGCAAGTGCCTTCAAGTCCTGGAGCATGTTTTTCTATTTATAAATGGGTGTGCTGTGTGTCAACGTATACCCTGATGCCTCTTTTCGGTTCACAAGATTTGCACCGCATATGAGGACCATGTTTTAGAGGAATTTTGTTAGCCTTTCAGAGTTTAGTTTTAACCCGAATCTGTTCTTCTTTTTTCCCCCCAGACTTTCATGCAAAATCCAAAATGAATGCCTCCGAAGGGGTCTGGATGGGTTTTACTGGATCAAATGGTCCTCTCACAATAAAGAAACGGCACAGAGATTTACTGAGTGCATTAAAAAAGAATGGCTTCGTGGCAGCCCTGGTAGAATTACACACTCATAAAAAAGAAAAAAAAAAACGTTTTGGCCAGCCATGCTTTTAGAAAAGTGAGTGGTGATTTTAAAAATGGTGGGTTACTTTTTAATTTGCCAGCTCCCCCATTCTTGACAACATCCCTCCAGGGATCCAGGTTGGAAACCAGATGGGCATACTAGATATTTCTGTCTTCACCTCCATAGTCAACACACCACAGGTACTATCACAAATCTGTTTTTTCTTCTCTGGAAGACGTCTCTCACAGATACTCTCTGTTTCTCTGTTTCCACGGCTCCCCTTCTAATCTGGGCCTTCACCGACTCACACACTCACTCGTTATTGCCAGAGTCTCTGGATCAGTCTCCCTTGTCTCCTGTCTTATTTCCCAATCTATCTGCATCTTTAATCAATTAGCGAATAAATATTTATGGAGCATCTACTAGGTAACTGACACGATATCATGTCATAATTTTATCGTATTATACTCCCGCTTATGAACTTAAAGCACCTCCCTGATGCCAAATTAATCAAATTAAACCTCCTGCCAGATTTCTAGGCCATCCATCACCTGGTCCCGCTCTACCTCACCTACTATTTTCCATGGCTCTTCCGCCAGCATCCTTCCCCTCACCAGCTGAGCTGCTCATTGCCCTTCGTCTAGCCTATTAATTCTTGCCCCTCACCTTCCCTGCTGTCAGTTTCTCTGCCTGGAACACTTCTCAGCCCACTCCTAGTTCATTTTCTCTCCATCCTCCCAGGATTGGGTCAGCCTGGGACTTTCTCCACTCAGTCATCCTCAACTTCTCCAGCCCTTGGGGGTTTCCCCCTTCTCTAAACTTCGATAGCCCAATCCCTAAATTGCGATTCAGCATCTCTGTGTGTTTTCTCTTGAAAGAGCAAAGAGCAATAATAATAAAACGCATCAATATCTACTTTAAATTTCCCATAGACTATGAAAAAAGGTACCATCATCATTATAACCATTATCAAACGCTCCTTATAGTTGAAAGAAAGGAGGCTCAGAAAGCACTCAGTTAGCAAGGGTTCAGACTGGAACCCAACTTCCTAAACCAAATTCAGGGCTTTCTTCATTGGACTGCTCCAATGCCAGCGGCCCCTTAAAACAAGGAGCTGTTACAACTACCAGTCAGGTTTCCTGATCCAGGCGAACAATGATCCTGGATGTATAAAGTTTCAATGAGTTATTATTTGGGTCAAGAAGGAACAGAGGCAGGGAATTCTGTGTTGATAACGCATGAAAAAGAAAACCTATCCCAAATTGATAATCCGCTCTCCTCATCACTGCTGCCCTTCTACGCCAGAGTCCTCAAACCTTTTTCAAATCCCCACTGAAACTCATCTTTGAAGACCCCCCCCCCCATCCCCCGCCATGGTCCCCTTGGCTGCCAAGAGGCAGGACGTGCTCAGATCAGTTTCTTTTTTTTTTTTAATTTTTATTTATTTATTTATTTATGGCTGCGCTGGGTCTTCGTTTCTGCGCGAGGGCTCTCTCCTGTTGCGGCAAGTCGGGGCCACTCTTCATCGCGGTGCGCGGGCCTCTCACTATTGTGGCCTCTGTTGCGGAGCACAGGCTCCAGACGCACAGGCTCAGTAATTGTGGCTCACAGGCCCAGTTGCTCTGCGGCACGTGGGATCTTCCCAGACCAGGGCTCGAACCCGTGTCCCCTGCACTGGCAGGCAGACTCCCAACCACCGCGCCACCAGGGAAGCCCCAGATCAGTTTCTTGATCACACATCTAAGTGCTGAGAAGAAGAGAGGCCTGGGGGTGGGCCTGCTGAATTTTGAGTTCCTGTATCAGGAAAGACTCAAATGGATAGCCAAGTTTGCATGAAACAATAAAACTTCGTACGACCTTCAAAAGAAATACACCTGTGTGTGCTGGTGAGCCTGATGTGGATAAAAATAAAACAGCAGCAACTACTACCCCAAACCTTGCCAATGTCTCCATCACTGGCTTCCTTGCAGATTTCAGCAGCACCCAGGTGGGACCTGACTCAAATTGTAGCTCATTAGCACCGACGGAGAGAAGTTTAAGGGAAAGTGTGTCATAAACAATGGTAATCCAGGCTTAAGCGGGAGAAAGTGACCTTTCTCCCTTCCCTAAAACAAATCGCTGTTTCGGGCTACGCTTGCCTGTTTTACTATTACTGGTTAATATGACCGGAGGCTGAAGATGCAGCTGTGACCCTGGGAACAGGCTCCAGAGTCAGGCTGCACCTAATCCCTCATGTAATGAAAAACCTATTTCTATTTCTGAGGCCTCACTACTCTTCATACTGAAGAGCCTTGTGCCTGTCACACATTTATTGAAGCTTATTACTCATCGAGACAGCGGGGCCCAGTTAGTATTTGGAATTATATTTTAAATCACAGTTTTTCTCTTATTTATTTTAGGATTCCAAGGCTATGGTGAAAGCATGTTGGTGTTACTCTCGATGCGCTTTCAAACGCATTAAAGCCCCTAGTCGAAATTCTTTTCTACGCAGAGACCCTTTACACATAGGTGGAAAAATCTTCAGTCAAGACACTGGGGTCACCCTTGTGCGTGAGAACCTCAGGATCCCACGCGATCACAGGGTTCTGGGGAGAGGTTTTCAGTCTCCCCACTCAGCATTAGACTAATCTTCCCCGGGGCAACCGGCTTTACTTCCCCCTCTCACATCATGCTCTTTTCTTTGGCTTTTCGAAGATAAGTGGATGCAGTCCCTGAGAATGCTGGGGACGGGGCTGGGAACAGATGGGCTAAAAGTGCAGCCTTACCATCCAGTGGAAAAATAAGAACCGGCTTAATCTAAGGCAGAGGATTTTCTGAACTGACCATGAGGCTTGAGCTTCCGTTTATTCACTAGGCCAGTAGTGAACACGTGGTTGTTTCTTGTTCTACAGAAGCCAGTGAAAACGATAATTCTCTGTAGCTATTCATCTGGCCTTCTGCACCCTTTATCTTCCCAGGAAAAAATTTAGATGCCATATACACTACAGTTACTCAAAGGGATGCCTCCCCATATTTTTCCTCTCTTGTGCATGCTTGCTTTTTCTTGTGGTGCTTACATTTTTCTCCCTCTGTCATGTTTTCCACATGCTTTGCCATTAGGGTCTGCCCCCCAGTTTTTCATGTGAAAGGAAATCAGCCACAGTTGGATCACGTTTGCACAATATAAAGAATCCTTTCCATTTCTCTGCAATTCACACCTAGTTACTTTTTATGTCAGGACTCTTTCTTTACATTTCCATCAAGAGAGATTCTAGATCAGCCAGGCCCTGGAAGAAAACCCCTGTGGTATATCCGACCCGGTAAATGAGTTTTGAAGGATGTGACAGCAAGCCAAGAGACCATTCAGTCTACTCTGGGTATCTTCTCAATTAGCCAGGTTTTTGTTTGTTTGTTTTGTTGTTTTGTTTTGTTTTGTGATGTGGCAGGAAACACAGAACCAGTAAAGCTTTTAGTTAGGGATGAGGCAGCAGTAGTGTATGGTGAAGAAAGAATCACAAAGGGCGTGGGCAAAATTAGCAAGGGTGCTCAGACATGCAATTATGAGAAGAGTTCAGGCTTGGCTTTCCTGTGATCTCTGTTTTCTCTTTTTTCTTCTTCTTCTTCTTCGTGTTTTAACAGCATTCTCCCTGGCTGGGGTACATAGCTTGTTTAATAAATCCCTTAGTCATACATACATGACAGACAATTCTTTTTCTTCCTTTGAGATAAATTTAGTCACAGGTATTTCGGATTTGCTCTCCAATTTTCCTCTGACATTAAAATAAGCCATCGGTATTTTCCTATGATAAGGATAGGATAGCACTGCTGGGTCAACTGACCTTTCGAAAAGGCTTTATTCCTGTCAGTTTTGATGAGAAGAATAAAATACCATGCAATTAGCATCTATATCCCTACAAAAGAAATAGAGATATGTCCTCCCAGAAGAGGCCCCAGCCTAGGCAGCTCTTTCACCCCAGTGACCTCCACCTAAAGAACCAAGGCGGCGGTGCACAAGAGTTGGGAAAAAGCCACAGATGGGCAGACTAGTACATTTTTAAAAAGCCTAAAATTAAATTAACTGTAATGTATGTATATTCCTTTAAAAAAAATTAAACTTGACAGAGCAAGCTAAATCTGGACTTGTCCCAAGGATACTTAAAGGTGGAATATGTGTAGAGAGGAGAAGAGAGGAGAGGAGAGGAGAGGAAAAGAGAGGAGAGGAGAGGAGAGGGGAGGGGAGGGGAGGGGAGGGGAGGGGAGGGGTGGGGAGGGGAGGGGAGGGGAGGGGAGGGGTGGGGAGGGGAGGGGAGGGGAGGGGAGGGGTGGGGAGGGGAGGGGAGGGGAGGGGAGGGGAGAAGAGAAACAGAGACATTCATATCCGAGCAGATAAAAGCAAACATTGTGAAAAAGCAAACCTTTAGAAGCAGGATTGGAAGTTGGTTTCCTTAAAGTCAGACTAAATTTACATGTCAAAACAGTTCATTAAAATGTGCACATAATAGAAAGTGTTTCTGACCAGACTATTCAGGACAGTGTCTGGGGGAGTAGTGGTGTGTGGGAATCATTTACACACATGCCAACTAGAAGAGGTGACCTCTGGTCCCTTCTCTTTCACTGCCCCACTCTCTGTCCCCATACCACCAGCCAGGACTTGGGTAAGTAGTGAGTGGCTATCAGCCTGGGCATATCCATGTCCTGTCCTAGACCAAGACCTGCCCAATGAGGAATTAGGAAACTTTCCTAAATGTTGGAAGTTCATAAATCCATTGAATTGGACTGGGAGCTAAAAGTGAAGGGTAACCTCAAATAGTCTCTACTGGACCTTTTTTTTTTTTTTACACCATGAAGATTACAAAATAAGGCAAAGAAAAGATCTGATATAAAACAGTTCTCCTTCCTCATGTTGATTTTTGATCAAGATCGAAAAGAAGACTTTGGAGAATGCCCTCACTTGATTAAAAACAAATATCCTTGCCCTCTGGCTTCAAGCGTTATTCCAAAGACAACACTCTAAAGACAAAAGTGATTCCTAACCCCCAACTTTCAATGCTGTCCTGGGAACCAACACCCACATTCATTCTTTCCATCTCTTACATCACTTGCAGTAGCAGAGATGGTAGCAGAATTACATGGATATCAATTAGACACAAGGGAAGATAAACCAACCTTAGTGAGAAATGATTTTGTAGGAGGGAGGTGTTTTGAGAGGCCCCCCTTCATACACTGTATTTGAAATATAGATTGATGTTCATCATTGAACACATTACTCTCGTCTATTAGGCAAGAGCCTACCGTGTCTATAAATTCAATTTCCTTTACCATGGTAGCTTTCTGGTTTATTTGGATAAATGTTGAACTGTCTACTGTTATTTATCTAAGTAGCTCATGAGGGAACCAAAAGTCTAATGATGTAAGATGAGGTGGTGAAACGGCACCTCCAAGCAATTCTCAAGGATAGTTCTTCATCTCATTACCTTGCCTGGATGTATTGGTTGGAGAAATTGTGCAGAAGATTATGTGTAATTTGGTATGCTGGGTGTCATTTTTTCACCATACTTGTGTCTTCTAATTGTGCCATGTTTTATCCTGCTTGATACATGGCACTTCATAGTTTGCATTGCTAGGTAACGTTTCTAATTATTCTATTCACAGCTTCTTCTGCCTTGTTCTTACTTCTCGCCTTAATTTCATCCCACTCGTTTTAGTATTTATTCTTCTTTCTTTGACTCTTCACTTGTCACTGCTGTGGTCCCAAAAAGTGTAAGCTTTTTTATTTGGGAGCTTTAGAGTTGTTAAAGTAACTTCAGGAGGAGATAATGCCTTCACTGGACAAAACCAGACTGCATAAAAATTGACACAAATCTCCTCAGTTTCTTATTGTAAAATGGTTAGACCACTCCACATTTCTAGGGGAAGAAAAGGATAGTTGAGCATTGATTCATACCGACGAGTTGATACAAAGCTTTTTAGTATAAAAGCTTCTGTTCCCTGTTGGATCTGGGAAAAACTGAAACTCAGATGCCTCTATCACTGTTTTATGTGTCTGATTAACATCATGGCATGGGTTGTGCAAAACATAACTTACCCAGGCTCTAAGCTTTCCTACTAACTGTACTATTTTACGGGGTTGCTTATGAGACTCTAGGTCTAGGAAAAAACTTCAAGTAAAAGTGTCCTAGAATCCGAGGCTCGCTAGCAGATTCCAACATACAATGTGACCAGACGGTAACTCACCTAAATAACATTTCTTGCCCAAAGAAAAAACATAAAATTAATGTAATAAATTTAATAAAATTTAAATTAATATAAAATTAATAATACATAAAATTAATATACAAAGTTATGAGAATTTTTTTCATGGCAAAAAAAGTCTTTACCCCACAATTCTCTTGAGATTCAGAAAGTCTACAAATCATCTTATGAAACACATGTACTCTAATTTAGCTAATACCCCAGAAGTCAATGTTTGTAAAATTGGGGGCATAAGGGAGCCTTAAAGCCCATTTCCAAAATGCATCTAACTCAAGGACACTGAACTTCCTTGAAAGATGTCCTCTTGTTTATCATGGTCTGAAAAACAGAAAGCATTTGACACACTGCCTTTCCCTGTGGAATATGACCAAGCCTGATCTAAACTTCATTCACGTGCCTCTAAAACGCTCATGGTGTAACGTCAGTAAGCAAACTGATAGAACTGCATCATGACTGCAAAGGCCAAAGCAAGGCAATATACCTTTCTTTTACAAAGATCGGAGTCCCTAAGGGGAGTGCTGAACATGTTTGCACAAATCTTCCCGTAAATGACCTAACTCCAATGAAAACCCATCCCAAGGGAAGGACCTTCCCTAACCGCTGTGCAGACAGTCATGATGAAAGAAACGTAAAGACTGGAGGCAAAGCTCATTGTCCCTTCTCATCCATAGCTCTGATTTTTAGGAAAAAAAAAAGAAAACGCCTTTGAAAGATGATACATATTATATATCTTATACCTTCCTTTCTCTCTCCAAGAATGGAGGATATTATTTTCTTCTGCAAAGCTCTTTTCTTATCAACATGTAGCTTAGGACTATTTTCTGAAACATTCTGATATTTACGTATTTATTTAAGGCTAGAAGTAAGATAGAAAATGAAATTAGTGGAACGTGCAATGCATTATCCTCTTTTTTACGGTAATATTAAATATGTTAATAAAGTTGATGGACCATTTGCTCTCCTAATGCAGAGGATCTTATTATGAGACATCAATTTCATAAAAGATTTATTTGATGACAAAATGGCTTAGGCAAAAACTCTGAGTGTCTATTCTTTACAACCAAGATAAGAATTTTCTCTAAAGGCATTTTCCATGAAGGACACAAGAAGTCTGCTTTAAGGTGACCTCAAGGGAAATACGAATGTTTTAAAAGTTTGCTTTGGGGTCAAGTTTCTGAGCTACACTGCTAAACAGGGCATTGCAGAGCAGAAAAGATTCTGTATGGCTTGTGTACACAGACCTAATTCACCATATAATCGTTCCTTTCTCTACTTGCTGCCTTGTAGCAATTGCTTTCGTTTCTTAGCACATCCTCATTTACAAAGAAGCAGCCAGCAGACTTCCAGATTTATGCCATTATTTGCTTCTTCACCTTGAACTCCAACTGAATCCTGCTACACTTTTGTAATGTGAGTGCCAAACGGTGGTCGTGTGCCAGACACAAACACTTCCCAGTTTCATTCAGCTAGCTCTCTTGATTTCAGGGGATCACAGGTTCCTGCTAGAGGGTTTCAATGTGGTGCTTACACAGCCCACCTAACTTAACTGTTCCTTTGCCTAAGCACTTTCTAACTTGGAGACGCGATTTGGGAACAGAGGCAAATACGACATCAGGGAACCAGCAACTTCCCTTGACATGGGGAACGAGTAAAACTAGAAATCAGGGATTCTGGGTACTTGACAAATGCCCTCCACAAATGGTTTAACTCAGCCCTAACCCTAATTAGCATTCATTAACTCAACAAATATGTATTGATTGCTTACAAGGTGCTAGGCACGGTTTTGAGGATACAATGACCCAAGGACCTGTTCTAGGCTTCTCACTGGACCTGCCCTAGGAGTACGGAAACCAATACAGTAATCACAATAACTCCTTCTAGTTGAGCTTTTATTGTATGCCAGGTACCACCATACTTCACCAGTTCTAAGATTCAAATTTTGTTCATATTTTCACATCTCTGGAATCAGAATGCTCCTTCAAAATTAGTGTTTTCTTACAACTGAGGCTGGCCAGGCAGCACACTGGTCTGCTGGTGTGACTGTGGACCTGTCTATACACAGGGTTGTATATCAATTCAGGTGGTCTGTGTCTACCTCCTTCTAAAAATACATATTATAAATGCTAAGGAATCATGCCATATTTAACTGATAACCTTTTCTCTCCTTGGGGATACGAACAATAATGACACTTCTCATACATGATGACATATTGGATTTGAAGAAAAGTTGTATGCATGTATCATTTCAGGGAATACTTGAAGCATCTTTACAAGGTAGGAGTTACCCCTGTTTTCTTGTATGGGAAACTCAGGTGCAGGGAGATTAAACAGCAAGCCCATAGTCATATGGCTTTTAAGTATATACATCAGAATTTGAACCCAGGTCTCTCTGACACCAAAGCCCAAGTATGTACTCTCCATTACAACGAGCTGTTTCTTTTGTAATTACCAAGGCAGGGCGAGAACCTCTGCAACTGTGTTATAGGTAAAATGTAGAATGAAATAATACCTATTTACAGTACATTCAAAGCTATGCCCAGAATCTTAAATCATGAAACAAGTACAAATAAATGAACAAATGAAAGACTTAGGAAATGGGGATCTGTGCGCTTGGTGACCACCCTAAGTGATCTAGACAAATAAACAGAGTGTGTGGAGACAGAGACAACAATGTCTCATTACTGCTTCAGGACCAATGACTACTAGAGAGAGAACTGCTACAGAGGAAGTCCAGGACAGAACTGAATGGTGACTCAAGGGACAGAGAGGTGGGGGACACTCCATCCTCATCCGCCCGACACGTACTTCATGGAGGTACAAAGTCCTGGGCTGGCAGATGATAAGAGTACCCCATTTCCTTACTGTGGTCCTTGGGAACCTGGGGTATAGCACTTACTCCCTCCTTCCTGGTTTTGCATTAAGACGCTCTATTAAGTTGGAACCAAAAATTGTGCCCTCATTCTCACCAATCAAGTCCACCCATGAGGGTGGAAAGCCCTGTATTGGCCGACTAGCTTGATTTCTTATTTCTTACTATTTTTTAATTGAAGTGTAGTTGATTTACAATGTTGTGTTACTTTCAGGTGCAAAGTGATTCAATTATATATACACATATATGTATATTTATATGTACATATCTATTCTTTTTTCAGATTCTTTTCCATTATAGGTTATTACAAGATATTGAATATAGTTCCCCGTGCTATTTAGTAGGTCTTTGTTGTTTGCCTATTTTGTATGTAGTAGTGTGTATGTGTTAATCTCAGACGCCTAACGTATCCCTCCGTCTGACCCCTGACTACTTTGATTTCTGACAGGCACCTTGGGGAGGAAAGCAAAAACACTTCCGCCCCCTCAGCAGAGGAACTCATCTTTTCTGAATGTCAAATGTGAGATACAAATGTTGCCACGTCGTGGCTAGGTGATGAAGACCTAGCTAATGACTTAATTGACTTTCCGTAAGTCGACAGACCCTCTGAAATCAGGTATACAATTAGGAAATGGCAGTCCCACCGCCAGAGACGCACCAGTGTGGAGACACTGACAGGACTTTATTATCTGGTTAAGAGCACATTAGCATATCTATTCGATAAAAAGTCTGCTACTAACATCGCACGGGTAACATAACTGGGTCCCCTGACTTACTTGTGGGCAGTTCTCTTTTTCTCTGTGTGGTTGACTGTGAGGTTGGACCGTCTGGGGCCGGGGAATTGGGTGGAAATGTTATTTGCCGGATTGTTCAGACGTCATCATTAGCATTTTGCCCTTTAGATAATGGGAGATAAATATATAATCTGGAATTCATACAGGAGGGGAAGGTTTAGTGTTTCTCTGGATAGTCAAAGGGCAGTGAGTTTGAAAGAGAGAGCTGACATTTTTCCTAGGCTCTGTCCTCATGAAGGATGCCAGGTTAAACTGACTGTTCTCATCAGTTTCTGTCATTTTCTTTATGTTTCCCCCCAAACCTGCTCTATTCAGCGAGATGGGAACACACAAAATAGCAGCTGAGGACGCAGGATTCATCAGCGCGAGTCTCAACACATCAATTTCCAAGTGTAGCAACTTTAAACACATTGTAGGCTTTTAGTTTCCATAGAAAATAATCTCTCATTGTTTTCAAAAGAAACTGAAAGCACCCCAAATTACCACACTTTTAACATCCTGACATGTTGATGGCCCGCGTTCTTCCCAGATCAAAGTGAGAGTGGCAGAAGACAGAACGGTGAACGGCTTACTTAAAACATAGTATTTCATATTTGGCAGGAGTTCCTGTAGTGAAAAGAGACAAGGTGACTTTCTAACACACACACACACATATATATATATATATTAGTTTGGCAGGGATCTGAAGAGCTAAAAACTAATTTAGGATGACATAAATGCTCTTATCTTTCTCTCTGCCACCCTTCCTTTCCCAGCCACGTGAAGAGTTTTTGACAGAAGACTCTTGTTTTTAACTCGGGGGTGACGGTCTGAGTCCCGTGTCATGCTGAACTGTTCTGTTGACGCTCATCTTAGAATTTTGAGGATTATCTGGATTTAAACAGCAAAGTCATACACTGCAAGCATCTTTCTTCCTTGACGGGGGGTAGCCCTGCAAGAACGTTGGTGCCTTTTAAGGAAATGAGATCTAGCCAATGTTAACCTGGGACAAGCAAGCAATGACGTCATTCAGGGACCCAGCATTGTTACAACCCGTTAGAAAACCTCAACAAACTAGGCATCAGGCACTGAGTCATCTTTAAAAACAGGCAATGCTTTTGCAGAGACACCTATGGTAACTGAAGATTGAGGACAAGTGAGTATGTGGCAAAATTCCTAGGCGATTCTACTCCATCCATGAGTTGGGGCAGTGTTTCAAGCAGTCTGTTGGGATGGAAATTTTTATCTTATAGAAAGTTTTTTAAAGAGAAAAGGGACTTGCTTCTTCTACTGTTGGTTTGGGTCAAAAATCAGACGTAATTATTCATTATGTAATGGGATTGCAGGCAATCACCTGCTCCATTTACAGTGGACATATGTGTGGACTCCTAGCCAATTTGATAGCATTATGTTTTTGTTTGTTTGTTTGTTTTCTTTTCTTTTGGTAAAGGTGGAAGCACTCTGAAAAGGTACTCTCAGGAAAAGAACAGTAATACAATGAGACGGGGGTTGGCAAACTCCGGCAATGGCACATGGAGCTAGGGGAGAGTTTTACATTGTAAACAGTTGAAAAAAAATCAAAAGAATAACATTTCATGACAAAGGAAGAGTACATAAAATTCAAATTTCCGTGTCCATAATTAAAGACGCCTGGAACGAAGCCATGCCCATTTGTTTACACACTGTCTGTGGCTGCTTTTGAATTACAACGGCAAAGTTGAGAAGTTGTAAGAGACTGTATGACCCACAACATCAAAAATATTTACTATCTGGTTCTTGACAGAAAAAGTTTTCTGGTCACTGTAATAGAAAATATTTGGGAAAGCAGAAATATGAGGACAGGTTAGGAGACCAAGGAGATGTGGCTTTTGTACACTTTGTTAGAAGGCGATTCAGGAAGGAGGGGAACCAACTACTCTCCCTTGCTAATAAGGACAGAATTAGGTAAGGTGAATTGACACTACGAAAAGGATGACTTGAGGTTTTATGCAGTATTTGGAAAATATGGCTAACTGTGATGTTTAGTGGAGAGCAGTCAAGGGAAAGATGTTAGACGAGGCATCAGGAGACCAAGCGCTAGTTCTGGCTCTGCAACTAACTAGCCATGTGACTTGAGACCCTCTGGGCCTCAGCATCAGTTCTTGTCAAATGATCATAATACGCCAATTTCATTTTCGGCTAGAGTGTATGTTGGGGGCTGGGGGTATGGGTCAAATTTAATAGTAATATAAAAGTGCTTTAAATGGAAAAGCTTACAGTTCTAAACAAACAGAAGGCTCTAACCAGTTACTGTATGCACCCTATAAGGATAAAAACATGGTAGAGTTGGCATAAAACAGGTGAGAAACACTACGCTGGTGACATGATTTAGAAACTTAGGGATCCACAGGGATTTCTGGTGTTGCAGGCAATGAAAGTACTTGAGCTGCCCAAGGATAACAGACGACTTCCTGAGCAGGAAGCTCTCTTGCGTTTCACAGCCGAATTCTTCTAAACCCGTCTTCCCTAGGAACCATTTGGGCCAGGGGCTGAGTAACGCATAAAACAGTCCCCTAGTGGTTTGTGCAGCTTTTCAGAGGAATTCATTTTAGGATGTTTTGTACACTGGGAGAATTTGGCATCGGGAGAATCTGCTGGAAGAGTGTATCATAAAAGATCTCTGACCTCAGCTGTGGGAACAGGAACTGGGGGACCTCTCCTGAGCTGGTAAAGGCTCACGTCTTCCATTTTGCCAGAGGGCTGGTGTTATGCTGATTTACACCCACCCACAGGCTGGGTCTATGGAAGAATTTGTCATGGGGCTGAACGTTTCCAAATTGCTCATTTCTGGAAAGACTTCATGCAGGTTTCAACATGCAAGGAAGATAATTTGGCCTATTTGTCACAGTTCCTGGCAGGCCTGAACCCAGTGCCTGTCTATAGATGTCCTGCAGTAGATGCTTCAATTTCAGGACCTGTCATGTTCTAGTGGAACACAGGGTCATGTACGAGCTAGTGTGGGCTCAGGCCTTAAAAACTTTGGCCTCCCTAACAGGAAGCCTTTGATTTTTATGTTGTCCTTCTGTTCTCCCTGATGGCTTGTCTTCTAGGCAGGCACAATCACGTGTTGCTCCTGACGGCACTTTTCTCTGTGTTTTCAATGCACTGTTTGTGTCCCTGCAGCTCCGTAATAAATAATATACTGCCTTTCATCTTTAAATTGATTTATACACATTAATTAATCCTCACCATACTTTGGAGTTTCTGAACGTCAATAACCATCATACTCCCAGGTTTTACTTAGGAAACCAAGACCCAGAAAGAAAACAACTTGGTTAAAGCTAAGGAGAAAGGGATCACTGGGGTCAAGATCAGCCCTCCAGATCGTGACCCCCTCACCATGCTTGCAGACCCATCATCACCTCTGGAGAGTAGCCCTGTAGCCTACGTGCACCGCCACTACTGCTGGGTGAATCGGCCCATTCCATCGCTCATTTCGAGTCATAAACAATTCTTCAGTACTCCAGGGTCGGAGCATAATCTTACCTAAAGCATACATAATAGGAAATGATGGATTATAAACTAATAAGCCATCCTAAGATGCTCGGGTCCAGCTTCCAGTAGCCTCCAGACTGAGGATAAATATGTTTCCTAATCCATCATTTACAAGTTACACACCCAATTAAAACATTCAACTCTCGCTACAGGGTTTTCCATGATCACCCTACAGAAAGCTATTCTATTTTAACTATCAAGCTCGATAAATCAGGCACTAGCCAACTACCTCTCTCCTGCGAGTGGAGAAGGAGGTACACAAGGGACGGTATTGGCAGAGGCAGGCAGTGCCTCAGTTTCTACATTTGGGCTCCCCATGGTGCCCACCGGCCCAGCAGAACATTAAGCCTGAGAGGTGAGCTCATGGACCCTTTTTGAAGTTTCTGACACAAAGCTGAATCAGGCAAGGACCCCAAAGGCATGTTCAATTTGCTTCCACCAACCCCTCCCCTTCTCCTCCCCAACAGCTACCTGGGGAAGCACACAAAACTACCTTTAATGATACAAAAGATTCCACTCAAGTGACTGAGGGTGCAACAGATGCCCTTCCCCCTCCTCGAGTCAATCCATGACTCCATCCTTCATCAAGAGGTAAGTGAGAAGCAGACATGACCTTCAACCAGGGGTATGTGGGTATCTGACCTCAGCCCACATGTAGAGCTGGGGTTTAGAGCACAAAGGTGTTTGCAAAGCCCCAGGTAGACAAGGTGCCTTTCCCTGGAGTGTCAATTTTCTTACTTCTGGAGGCCATTCCTGAGAGATGCAACTGACAAGGACTGTAAAAACGTCTTTTTCTATATTAAGATGAGCATAGCAGCATTATGGGAGAGAGTGAAAACCTCATATCAGTTTTTGGCCCGTCATGGTTTGCCTTGGGCAGGGCCCCAGATCTCTGGGGGAGCACGGTCACCGTCCTCTGCCATCAGGCAAGCTTGGGCACAATGGTCTGGGAAGTTCTGGACCAGCTTATTCTCTTGCTGGCTGCCTGAGGATGAAGAAAGTGTGAGAGAGAAGGGAGGGCTTACACTGGGAGAAAGGGCAAAACCAGAATGGTTAGGGTTGGTTTTTATTTTCCCTCTTGTAAATGGGAAGGGTTTCAGCATAAGTGTTACGAGCTGATTTAGAGCCGGTCTCTTTTTGCTGCTGTTTTATAGGTTTGCTTTGCAACGTGGCACAGCCAAACTGGGGAGGCCTGAGAGAGCGGCCCTGAGGCCAAGCCAGAACCATCAAGTGTTTCAAATAAACTTTAACAAACGTCACCGTGGCCTCGGCCTGGGCCAGGAGATCTGCCGCTAGCAAGTTCAGGTGACAAAGTAGCAGTGCTGAGGGCACTTCGTTGCGGCCAGGAGCTGCGAGCAGGCTTTGTGTCTAGCCCAGGACGCTCCAATGCATGGGGCACCCTGTCCCTGAACTCTTGGCATCTGCTGCTTCCCATAGTTACAAGGCCACATCCCATGGATGCAAATCAACATCCCTGGCATTCAAAGAAAGACACCCCAGCAACTTCACCAATCTGCTATCCTAAGTCATACCCTGAGCTCCCACCCAGAATCACAGCTGGCGTGGGAGGTGAACCTGACTCAGATTCAGCAGCACGTGAGATGAGAGTTGAGGCTAAAGGGACAGAGGCAAAGGAGGGGACTTGGGCAACATCCACTGGGTCTGGGTGACCTGATTCCCTACGAAGACCTGGTTGCGTGCTCTAGCCTCTCTATCCTGTTTCTGTTCTCCAGCTCTAAAAGTCATCTAGCTACTTTGGCTTTCCATCCAATCATGATGTTCTAGGCATGCTGATTGCTTTTCTTCTTCTAGTTGGTTTTTGTCTGAAGCTAACCAATGCTGTGTGAATTTCAGAGCACAGACCTGGGTTAAAATCCAAGATGGAGGAGACCAGAAGGCTACTTGAGGAGTGAGGGATGGGTTGGCAGGAATGACAATTTGCAACTTATCTCCAAGAGAGAATACACTAAGGATGCTTAATTTCACTTCTGATAAATGTCATTTAGAATCATGAAGGAGAAACTCATCAGATTGAAATGGATTTCAGGAGGAAAAAAGCACTCCCACCCATCACTCATTTTTACCTCTTTCGGGAGCCAACAAGCCAACGGTACAGACAACAGAGGCCCTCCCTCTACAGTCACAAGTCGGCGACCTCGCCCCCACCTGCTCACAGCCGCCCTGACTTACCTATGAAATACGCCAGCAGGATGGCCAAGAGGAGGGCCGCAGCGATGGCCGACAGGGCGGCGCATTTCCAGCTGCAGTATTTGGAGGGCTTCTTCAGCTTGAAGGCCTTCCTGGAGAAGGTATTCCGGGGCAGCAGGCGGGGTGGTGGTGTGTAAACCGTTCCTGAGGTCAAAGGGTATCCCGGAGAGGAGCTGCTAAACAGGGGTGTGCTTCCCGAGGATGTCTTAAAGAGGAAGTGCCTGCCAGGGAAAGGGAAAGGGTCAGGATCCACATCGTGGCTATCGAGGACCATCCAGCTGCTTTTTTTTCCCCCACTCTGCTTTCTATAGCACTAATATAGTCCTGATTATCTACCCAACCCTGTCATGGGCAAAGGGGCGAATGTTACATTTGATGGTGACATAAACGAATTCCATCAACTCACATCATTTCATGTTTTCACATATACCTCTGGATTTTATCTTCCACAATAATCCTGCAACATATGCAAAGCAAATATGGAAACTGAGTTACTGTTGCTCACTCAGAGATGCTGGCCATGATGATGGTGAAGATGATGCTGAGCTCTATCAGGTATTAGGACCTATTATTTAAAGGCACTTGAAGGACAGACTTGTGGTTGCCAAGGGCGGGGAGGGGTAGGGGAGGGATAGGGGAGGGATGGAGTGGGAGTTTGGGATTAGCAGATGCAAACTATTATATATAGGATGGATAAACAACAAGGTCCTACTGTATAGCCCAGGGAACTATATTCAATATCCTGGGATAAACCATAATGGAAAAGAATATGAAAAAGAATATATGTATGCGTAACTGAATCGCTTTGCTGTACAGCAGAAATTAACATTGTAAATCAACTGTATGTCAATCAAAAAAAAAAGGCACTTGAAATATATTGTCACAACTATTTACAAACTAAATATTATAATATCCCCATTTAAGATATGAGAAATTAGGCTTGGCAAAGTCAAGCAACCGTTCAAGGATTTAAACCCCGAGCTCTGCCTTATACTGAAGTCTGTGGTCCTAAGTGTCATCCTAAACTGTCTCTCTTGAGCCTTCTCTCTGGGCTGTTTTCCCCCTTCACTTGCCTCCTGTTCTGAGACCACCCCTCTAGGTCATTTTTTTTTCCCCGCATCCTTTTTTTTTTTTTTTTAAATTGAAGTATAGTTGATTTACAATGTTGTGTTAGTTTCAGGTGTACAGCACAGTGATTATATATATACATACATATCTATATGTATGTATACGTGTATATATTCTTTTTCAGATTTTTTTCCATTATAGGTTATTACAAGGCATTGAACATAGTTCCCCGTGCTATACAGAAAATCCTTGTTGTTTATCTATTTTATATATAGTAGTGTATATCTGTTAATCCCAAACTTCTAATTTATCTCTCCTCCCACCTCTCCCTTTCCCCTTTGGTAACCACAAGTTTGCTTTCAAGATCACAGTTCTTTCTTTGGAAATATCTTTGTCTGCCAATTGAACAAGGTGCCCCTTGTCTAGAACTATGGTATGTCAACAGGATAATGCGCTGTACTGTTGACCCTTAATAGAACCCTTCCTCAGGGGTCAGGAGACTGTCACTCTAAGGACACATCAAAGACCATCAATTTTCCCACAATAGATTTTCTCCCTCTTACGTGTGCCATTTATGAAACTTCAAAGGTGCCGTGCCACACCTTGTTTAAAATGATGACTCGTCTTCCAGAAAATATCTAGCGGATTTCAAAGCACGGGTTCAGTAGAGTCTAGAGTCTGAGCAGGTGGAGGCTGGGGGCTGTGTCTTATTTTGTACCTTGTTCATCTTTATGGTCCCAGGACCCAACTCCAGTTCAGCATGTAGGGGCGACTTGAATGAATAAATGAAGCTCCCTCACTGTTTTATGAATTTACTCAGTTTCAATTCTAAGATTTTAAAATGCTATACAGGTATTTCCTTTCCCTTCAAGTTTTCATGAGGTGCAATTATATTTATGGACCCCACACACTATGTGTCATAATGCTAAATGTTTTACTTGAAACTAAATATCACGTTGACCCTATGGAAGTGAATACTATTTTTACCTTAGTTTTACAAACAAGAAAACCGAAGCCCAGAGTCAGCATGCGGGGTCACTGGGCCTTAAACTCCGGTCTTCCTGACGCTAAAAGCTCTAACTGGACTTACTACACCACATTCTCCTTGCATATGGTGGTTAGCAGGCTTTCCCAGTGGGATCCTGAGGCAAGATCGCTGTCCTTACAAATATTTGTATCTTGGCTGCTTCCAGATAAAACTTTGCAAGTATTTTAATCCTTGACAAAGATCAAAGGAGCCTGAGATCACTGACAACCATGTCAGAAAATGAGTAGCTGATTAGTGAATTATTTAGCATGGCTAACATCAAAATAAACAACCAATACGTAAAACTTTATTTGTGCTATAAGAATGTTCAATGATCTGAACACAGCCAAGAGGTTTGATTCTATAAATAAGGTTTGTACTCCTTGTCCAATAGATGTCTTTGAATGCTCCTGATAAAAAGAGCCTTTGGAAGAGGAGGCAGTAGGCGATGTGTCTAAAGGAGGCACTTTGGAGCAAGATTCACCTGGATCGGAGTCCTGGCAGGGCCATTCCTGGACAAGGAAGCTCGTGTAAGTTACCTGGCATGGCTCCTGACAGCCTCCATCTCCTCATCAGTAAAACGGAGTAAAGTGGGAGTAATAACAGCACAGGTTGTTGTGGGGATTACACACCATCATGTAGGACAAGCGCTTAACCAAGGGTGTGTTTCATCATAAGTGCTTGATGCCCTACAAATAGCCTTGATTCTAAATTCTTCAGAGAACATAAGGAGCCTGAAACATGAGTTTTACATTTAAAGCTTGACAAATGTTGAGCAAACACCTGAAGAGTTCTCCAAATCACTAAATAACGGTCCACTGCCTTATAGTTAAGCTAGAACATATACACACCAGAAAGCCAGGGTGGTGGAAGAACTCTGGGATTTGACTGAGAACTACTTCAAGTTGACTTCTTGGACAATTCTCCAAGAGTGGGTAGTAAAAATAGGGAATCAAACTTAAAGGAATATACAGACATTGTAAGCCATCATTAATGAGTTTTCACTCCAACAGAGATCTCACCCATTCCCCTGGCTTCAGCCATCACTGATGGGGCTGGAGTCCCCAGATCTCCATTTCTAGCTCAAGTTCTTTCCTGAGACCCACATTCCAATTGTGTATTGGGCATCTCTTCCTCTACATTCCTTAACTCTCTTGAGCAAGTTACAACCAAACATGGACTCTTTTTCTTCCCCTCCCCAATCACACTCCTCCTGACTCCTGTTATTCCCAGTCGTCTAGGACACAATCATCATCTTCACCTCCTCCTTTCCCTCATCTTCTCCTACACGATGGGTTAAAGGTCCCTTTCATTTTATTTCTGAAAACTTCTCCCACCAACCCTCTCCTTCATCCCTCTGTTCCTTCTCTTCCCAAACCACGAATTCCATCATGCCCTCACTTATAAATTCCTATGGATTCTCCAGTACTTAGAAGAGGAAACCCAAATCTCAATACGGGACCACACTCTTACAACCACTACTCAGCCTTTTTATTCTCATCTCCAACCTTATGCTTCCAGCTCCCATGAACTCCATACTTCAGCCACACCAAACAGACACAGCGTTCCTTAACTAGTCTGTTCATGCCACTGTGCCTTTGTGGATGATGTGTAATGCTTTCTGGAATGGCTTTTCTTGTTCTTTCCCACCCATGCCACCCCACCCAACTCCTACTCACCTTCCAATGACCCACCTCGGAAACCTATTCCAACATTCCCCCCAACCCCAAGCACCCCACCACTTTGTGCATTCAAGAAGCTATTTATATACTTGTGTATATATATATATGTGTGTCTATATATGTGTGTGTGTGTGCATATATATATATATATATGTATCTACAAACAATATGTATATAAATAATATATAACATATTATATACTATGTTATATTATGTAAATATGTTTAATGTGTCTGTCCCAAACCAAATTTATACTTGATAGTGGCATTACTATCTTGGTACTTCCAGAATCTGAACATCAGGGCCTCAACACCAGTCATATTTGTGGACAGAATCAATAAAGTGAAAACAGGAATGTTGTAGCAACATGAGAGAAATCACAAGATGAAGATTAAGAAGTTTAAATTGGCTTTAGTTATTTTTTAATGCACTCGTTTATAGGAAATAATAGAAGAATATGATTATTATTTCTTATATAGTAAGTCTCCTACATACGAACCTTCAAGTTGTGAACTTTCAAAGGTGCGAACATGTGCTTGCATGTCCAATCACATAAGTTAGTTCACGTGTCTCGCGTACGTTGTCACACGCATGCATCCTCTACAAGTGGTTGTGCTTTTGTGTACTTTACTGTACAATACTGTAGAGAGTACAGTAGTATAGTATCTTTATTTCAAGCCCAGAACCTGTGCCATCAACGTCAGGCGTGAGTGAAACTGCAGCTTGCCCTCCGTCTCCTATTGCTGACAATCCTTCATTTCTACCATCTCCCACCTCCTCTCCCTCCTCCAGTCAGTAACTCTTCTTGCCTGTTCACTCGATGCCAGACCCTGTATGCCAGCTATTGTACTGTACTACTGTACTCTTCAAGGTACTGTACCATAAGATTAAAAATGCTTTATTTTTTGTGCTTGTTTTTTTTAATGTATGATTTGTGTGAATAGTATTATAAACCTATTACAGTACAGTACTATATAGCTGATTGTGTTAGTTGGGTACCCAGGCTAACTTTGCTGGACTTACCAACAAATTGGACTTACGAAAGAGCTCTCAGAACAGAACTCGTTCGTATGTAGGGACTTAACTGTATATGGGATTGCTTCATGAGATCCTAACACTGTCCCCTTGACAATCGAATCTATTTTTCATACTTCCTTCTAAAAAGAAAGTCAGATTATGTCACATGTCATCACCATCCTCTTCTCCAAGAAAGAAAGAAAAAAGAAAGAAAGAAAGAAAGGAAGGAAGGAAGGAAGGAAGGAAGGAAGGAAGGAGGGAGGGAGGGAGGGAGGGGAAGGGAAGGAGGGAAGGAAAGAAGGAAGGAAGGTAAAAGAAAAGGCCTCCAATAATACTTAGAATAAAATCAGAAATCCTTCCCATGGCCTACAATTCCCTACATGATCTGCCCTCTGGCCACCTCTCCAACTGTATCTTCCTCCACTTTATCCTCCTCCCCTCCATGAGTTACACTGTCCTTTTGCTAGTCCTCATCATATCACATCCAACATATTCCTGCCTCAGGGCCTTTGCACTTGCTGTTCCCTTTGCCTGGAAATATCTGCACAATTCATTTCTTCATATCATTCAACATTCTGTTCCAGAGTCACTTTCCCAGAGAGATCTTTCCTGCCTCCCTTACTTTTTTCTCTGTCATTCTCTATCCTGTTATAACTGCTTTATTCTTCTTCAGGGTATAGGCATTTGTGCTATTTACTGTCTGCCTCCATCATTAGAACTGAATTTCTATTAAGTCCAAAATAATCAGGTTTGTCTGATGTGTTCATCACTGTATCCTAACATCTAGAATAGAGCCTGGCACAAAGAGAGAAGTCAACAAATCTTTGTTGAGTGAAAGACCTGCAACGTTCCCAAGGCCAAAATCATGAATGCTAAAAGGACAATACTGTGAACATTTTGAATTTTGAAATTAGGATTCCTTCTGCCATGTTGACTCTTATTTTCCAAACAGATTTATAAGTTTGCATAGTTCATACAGGCAAGTGTCTATATTTATACATACAAGGCCAGATCCTGCCACAGACCAAAAACAACCTGTATACTTTTTGGCACTGTATTATCTTTTTCAGGATACATCTCTCAGGCCGCTCATCAGTATTGTGGTGTCTCTAATGATCACTGTTAAATGAAACTCATTTAGTTATCACACCCCTTGTTTCTAGTTTCTGGTCCTTAGAATTATTAAACCAGAGTACCAAAGATACATAGACTCCTCACACAATACAGATACACCCTGGTGTTACGAATCTCTAGAAGATTACATTCACCAAATAAAAAAAGAAAGATTCTAAAGAAGCGATCTTTAGATTATGTCCCATAAATACCTGCTTTAGGATCACTTGAAGGCTCTGCTAGAAAAGTACAAATTCCTGGGCTGCATCCAGACCTAGGCCTGGGGTCTGGGAGAATACTGGTGAAGAAGCTTCCTAAGTGATTCTAATGTATGATAAAGTTTAAGAAACTCTACCCTAACCATTTTTGCAACTTTCAAACACGTCTGACTTATCCACAACACACTAGACGGTTACTAGATATATTTTTTAAAATGCAAGTTTTGAATGCTGATGTGTTTAGGAGTGAAACGTCATGTCAAAACTTATTTTCAAATGACTCAGCCAAAAGACCTCTCTCTATATAGATATATAAGGCACATGTAGCAAAATGATAGCAATTATTGAAACTAGGTGGTTTTTCTTATATAGTACTATTCTTCCAACTTTTCTGAATGTTTGAAAATTTTCATAGTAACAAGTTGAAAAAATGCAAGCTCTGATTCACCCAAAGGTCGCAGTCACATGAAGCAGGAATAAAGATAAATAAAATGAAGCAAGACCCACAAGGTGATGGTCTGGCCAGATGGTCAATGGGAGGACCCGGAAGGCTTAGGGAACTTCTCCGGATTTGTCCTGAACTGGCTATTAAGACAGCTTTTCCCCCTCAGGGGCAGGCTGAGAGTGCTCCAAGGGATCATTTGTGATGCCCCAACCAAACGTCCTCCCAGCAGTCGACCATGGAAGTAGCTCAGCGCAGGGCTCCAGGCATCAGCAGAAATGTGTAGTTTCCAAATGCACTTGACATTTTTCAAGCACAACTCAATTGCTCTCAGAATTGGCCACTTGTGCCTCGGAAAGGAAAGGCAAATGAGGGGCCCCCAAAGTGCTGTCCTTGGAGTTTGCTAACACTTGAGGGGAGAGAGAAAATCAGTCCTTGATGTTGCACAAAAAAATAATACTTCTTTTTTTGTGTGCATACGTCTTTCCTTCGTAGCCACGTGGGTTATCAAAGCTTCAGTCCCGGGACCCAGCATCCTGCTCGGCACAGGTTAGGGGCTCAGAGGCTGGCTGTCGAATTGAGTAGTAAAGCTAAGGAAGGATGGTCCCTCTCTGTCCTCTGTTCTGTACCCTCGGTCCCAGTGAGTTCTTAGAATAAAGTGATCATCACTTCACCCTAAACTATCAATCTTTTTAGTACACGTCACCACTTCTCCTCTTGTGAAAACAAAACTATTTAATAAAAACTATGAGATAGCACGCAAACCTAACAGCCATTCCCCCATGCGCTTTACATGACAGCAGAGGCATGCAGTTTTGAGGCAGAACCTTGGCAAACCAGGCTTTTGCTTCAGATTGGCTTAGAAAATTAAGGGCATACATTTTTCTCTGATGAAACAACCATGGAAGATTTTAAAAAGAAGTCTAACAAACAAGAAACTCATGCCTCACGTCCATGTAAGAAGGACCCCATCAATTAAAAACACTGTGCATTTTTTTTAAACATCATTATTGGAGTATAATTGCTTTACAATGGTGCGTTAGTTTGTGCTGTATAACAAAGTGAATCAGCTATACATATAAATATATCCCCATATCTCCTCCCTCTTGCACCTCCCTCCCACCCTCCCTATCCCACCCCTCTAGGTGGTCACAAAGCACCGAGCTGATCTCCCTGTGCTGTGCGGCTGCTTCCCACTAGCTATCTATTTTACATTTGGTAGTGTATATATGTCCATGCCACTCTCTCACCTCGTCCCAGCTTACCCTTCCCCCTCCCCGTGTCCTCAAGTCCATTCTCTACGTCTGTGTCTTTATTCCTGTCCTGCCCCTAGGCTCTTTAGAACCCTTTTTTTTTTGATTCCACATATATGCATTAATATACGATATTTGCTTTTCTCTTTCTGACTTACTTCACTCTGTATGACAGACTCTAGGTCCATCCACCTCACTACAAATAACTCAATTTCGTTTCTTTTTATGGCTGAGTAATATTCCATTGTATATATGTGCCACATCTTCTTTATCCATTCATCTGTTGATGGACACTTAGGTTGCTTCCATGTCCTTGCTATTGTAAATAGAGCTGCAATGAACATTGCGCTACATGACTCTTTTTGAATGATGGTTTTCTCAGGGTATATGCCCAGTAGTGGGATTGCTGGGTCGTATGGTAGTTCTATTTTTAGTTTTTTAAGGAACCTCCATACTGTTCTCCATAGTGGCTGTATCAATCTACATTCCCACCAACAGTGCAAGAGGGTTCCCTTTTCTCCACACCCTCTCCAGCATTTATTGTTTGTAGATATTTTGATGATGGCCATTCTGACCGGTGTGAGGTGATACCTCATTGTAGTTTTGATTTGCATTTCTCTCATGATTGGTGATGTTGAGCATCCTTTCATGTATTTGTTGGCAATCCATATATCTTCTTTGGAGAAATGTCTATCTAGGTCTTCTGCCTATTTTTGGATTGGGTTGTTTGTTTTTTGATATTGAGCTGCATGAGCTGCTTGCATATTTCACTGTGCATTTTTATTTCATTCTTGCGATAGAGATGGAGCTTGACTGATCTAGAGCAGAAGCTTTGAGAAGCAGTGGCTGGCTAAATTACTTGAGGCCCCAACAAAAGATTTCTCTTCCTTCTCTCCTGAGTCAATTGTGAATAAACTCACTCATTAACCTGAAAACCTACCAAAGAAACAAATATGGAAAATCCCTTAACACCAAGTACCATTTTGTTTTTCAGCTTGCAACCAGTGGGATCCTAAGAGGCAGTCTCCCTCTTTTTTCTTGGTTTAGCTGTATTCCCAGGGTGAAATCCCAGCAGGGCGTTGAAAAAGAAATGTACTAGAGAAACAACTGTATAGAGGTCAAGTTTTTGTTTCCTTCCTCTCACTCTCTCTCAATCTGGATCCTGCTCTCTCATCACAGAGCACCCTGCAACTAACCAGGACGACTAATGACTAACAGTGCAGCTGCTGTCTTTGCTCATGAAGTCAGCTGTAGCCAACGTTCTCCTTGAAACCAAGTGAATGCCTTGAATGGTCTCCAGGTAGCACCGTGTGCAAAAAAGCAGCTCTGGTTATCAGGGAAACCAGGTATTGATTGTTGCTCTACCGAGAAAATTGACTTCTCCAGAAAATAAACTCAGGGGTATTCAGAGTAGCGGATGAAAGTATTGATACGCCGTCCATTAATCCCTGAAAGATTCTGAATATCATACAGGCTGTTGCTGAAATTTGATAAAAAGCCAGAGAAAGGAGAGAGGCAGAAGTGCACCAGGAGTCGGGGGTGGTGATCAGTACAGGAGATCCCATCTCATCTCACTGGTGCTGGCCATGCCCTTTGAAGCACCAGGTTTATTGTCTCTAAAGGAGTTAGTTTAATAAAGAGGCAGCCCATATATATGCGTTAGCATACGGTATTTGTTTTTGTCTTTCTGACTTAGGGGGAAGGGTAAGCTGGAACAAAGTGAGACAGTGGCATTGACATATATACACTACCAAATGTAAAATAGATAGCTAGTGGGAAGCAGCCGCATAGCACAGGGAGATCAGCTCCCTGCTTTGTGACCACCTAGAGGGGTGGGATAAGGGGGGTGGGAGGGAGACGCCAGAGAGAGGGGATATGGGGATATATGTATGCGTATAGCTGATTCACTTTGTTATACAGCAGAAACAAACACACCATTGTAAAGCAATTATACTCCAATAAAGATGGTAAAGGAAAAAAGAAAAAAGAAAAAAAACAAATTAAAAAAAAAGAGGCAGCCCATAAAGGGTACTGTAGCATGTAAAGTTGCTATAATTAGGTTTTCAGGAGATATGATAAAACATTTAGCTGGAGAGAGGTTAAATAACCACCACACTTTCTGGCATCGCTATTATGCTCTCCAATCTGAGAAGGAATGGTGGTGGTAGAAGGGAAACTTGAAGGGTGGGTGAGATGAGAGGGAGAGAGAGAGAGAGAGAGAGAGAGAGAGAGAGAGAAGGAGGGAGAAAGAGAGAGAAGGGAGAGAGAGAGACACATAGGGCATGCAGAGAAAGAGAAAATAGAAAAAGAGAGAAGCTTCCAGGATGAGATGGAAAAACCATGAGAAAGATGACGTTGGATACTATACTGTGAAGACACTATTTATTTATTTATTTTTTACCCGTGCCGCGCAGCATGTGGGATCTTAGTTCCCCGACCAGGGATCGAACCCGCACCCCTGCATTAGAAGCACGGAGTCTTAACCACTGGACCCCCAGGGAAGCCCCCCAGCCACTTTTTGAATAGCAAAACTAAGCAATCTTTTAAGTGTCCTGCCTTTATTTTCCTATTTGCAAATGTAAGAGGTACACATTATAAAAGAAAAACCAAGTATATAAGTTAAAAAAAACAGAAAGCAAAGGTCTCCCGTACTCTGAGAGAGAGACTGGTAAACATTTGATGTTTAGAGTCAGACTTTTTCCCTACACATAAACATTCTCTTATTATTATTATTAATTTAATTCTTTTTGAAAGCAGTAAGATATTGAGTGTACAGATTCTGAACTTGGACAACCAGGGTTTGGATCCTGGCATTGGGCAAGTTACTTACCCTCTCTAAGTCCCTGTGGCCTCACCTTTAAAGTAAAAGATGGCTAGTACGTACTTTATAGGCTTGTTAGGGGGATTGGATGAGTTTATTTACGTGAAAGCCTAACACTGAGCTTGACGTCCGGTGAGTGATCAATAAATGTAGCTATTAATCGCTTGAAGGCAGGAATCATGTATATCTTGCTATTTACTAGATCTCTTTGACCTACGCAGTGCCCAGCTCATTTAAAATATCTGTAAAATGAATGCGTTGTCCTAATTAGCACAGAGACTAGAGCATTGCCGGCAGCTCCACCCCTCAAAAATAATTTTTTTAGGAAGGGAAGGGATGGAGGACATTACTAATACGTTTCTTCTCCTCTTCCGGTTGGGAATTTATGCTTGGGTTGAGAAGTGAACTGTTGCTTTAAAAACAAAACTTTAAAAATGTTTTAAAAAACTGCTACTTCCCAAGTTTGAAGAAGCAGCCAATAACCCAATTAGTATAATGAAAAGCCCATTTCATATCATGAGTCCCTAAGCTTAGACTCAAACCAATTTTGATGCAATGAGAAATAGGCTTTCAAGGTTTCTGATCCCTGAACCTTTGAGAGCAGAGGGGACCGTCATTACATTTGCATATGCCATGAACAACAGGAAGATCCTCTATTTTGCCCTCTTCAAAATGTGCAGTCATACCAAAAATACTCACAGCTGGAATAATTAGCAACTCAATTTATTGCCTTCCGTTTTCTAAATAGAAGCTTGATATTTAAATAGCGTCACACTGTGATATAACATAGCCTTTCTCATGGAAAGACTTTGTTTTTCTTTTCCCCCTATGAAATGATATACTGTTCAGTGTGACAGGCAAGGTCTCAGGAGGTCACTAAAGAAGCCTGGTGTTTTGTGAGCAAATCCATTTCAGAGTCTTTGGGATGAGATGAGGAGTCTTCCCCCGCCCTCAAACCGCACCCGCCCCCCCCCCCCACCCCCGGCCCCGAGTTGTTCATTTGTTGACTTTTCTCAAGTTAATTGGTAAGAGTCTTAATATAGTACAGGAAAAAAACAAAGACTTCTGACTTTGACTTCAAACTTGACCTTGAATCCACCATACACTATAATATGGGAGTGTCGAGACAGCCATCTGAAACAGACTTGCATTTGTGTTCACTGGCAGCCAGAGGTGGATGAAGAGAGAATGCATGCCATCAGATACAATCAAGGAGCAGAATGACTTCTCCCACTGTGTTTACTGCCTGTACCATTCAGAGAGTCAAAGAATTTTCGAGCTGGAAGGAACCTTAGAGTATGTCCCTTTATCATATTCTGCGTCACGCTATTACATCTGTCCTTTGTGTTTGCCTTGTCTCTCCAGTCAAATTACAAGCTTCTCCACGGCAGGTCCTATATCTTTTGCTTCCTAGTATTCTTCTCTGTTCGTAGTAGGTGTTCACAAATGTCTGCTGTGGGCTTCCCTGGTGGTGCAGTGGTTGAGAGTCTGCCTGCCAATGCAGGGGACAGGGGTTCGAGCCCTGGTCTGGGAAGATCCCACATGCCGCGGAGCAACTAAGCCCGTGAGCCACAATTACTGAGCCTGCGCGTCTGGAGCCTGTGCTCCGCAACAAGAGAGGCCGCGATAGTGAGAGGCCCGCGCACCGCGATGAAGAGTGGCCCCCGCTTGCCACAACTAGAGAAAGCCCTCGCACAGAAACGGAGACCCAACACAGCCAAAATAAATAAATAAATAAATAAACAAATGTCTGCTGAAGGAACACACAAATCACGGTTTAATGGAAAATGTACAGGCTTTGGAGTGAGGCATGTCTGGATTGAAATCTCAACTCCATGAGTAGCTGCATGATGTTGGGAATGTCAAATAATCTCTCTGAGCCTCAGATACCTCCTCTAAAGGATGGGTAAATAATAATATGTACATTACAGAACTGTTGGAAGGGCTGAAAGAGGTAATATAATTTGTGAGCACAGAAGCTGGCCTACAGGATGTGTTTAATACACGTATGTATTGTATTTTTTCCCTCATCCTTGGAAAGAATATAATATCTAAAATATGAAGTTATGAGTCAACCGATATTTATTGGGCACATGGATACAATGGTGAATTAAGTCCTTACCCTCATGTGGAATTTCTAATTGGAGAGACAGACCAAATAAACAAAACTCAAGTCTGAGTAAACCAATAAATACATGAAATAATTACAAAGTGTGAGAAGTACTGTGAAGGAAACAAAGAACTAAGAGAAAATGTGGGACTCCATTAGTGTGGTCACTCCTCTCTGAGGAGATGATCAAAAAGGGGAGGTCTGAGGATAAGAAACGGGTAGTCAAACGGTGAAAAAGAGCATCCCAGGCAAAGGAAACGTATGTGCAAAGGCCCTGAGGTGGGAAAGATTGAATTTTTGAGGATGTGAATGAAGAACAGTGTGGATCACTGTGTTGTGATCCAGGGGCCAAGTGGTGGGAAGAAGAGGTTGGCCCAATGGAAGACTATTTTATGCATGGTTTTTTTTTGTTTTTTTGTTTTTTTTAAAAATAAATTTATTTATTTATTTTTGGTTGTGTTGGGTCTTCGTTTCTGTGTGAGGGCTTTCTCTAGTTGCGGCGAGTGGGGGCCACTCTTCATCGCGGTGCGCGGGCCTCTCACTATCGCGGCCTCTCTTGTTGCGGAGCACAGGCTCCAGACGCGCAGGCTCAGCAATTGTGGCTCACGGGCCTAGTTGCTCCGTGGCATGTGGGATCTTCCCAGACCAGGGCTCGAACCCGTGTGCCCTGCATTGGCAGGCAGATTCTCAACCACTGCGCCACCAGGGAAGCCCTTATGCATGGTTTTGAGAGCAAGGAATTTGGATTTTAGTCCAAACACAAAGGGTTTTAAACTTTATCTTCTCTGTGAACAAAGGAAGCAGATTTAGGAACATTCAAACTTGAAAATAACTACGGTAGAAGAGACTCATGGGAATTCAGTCTAGTCCTCTATGATGAAAAGGCCTGGCTGTCTTCTTTGCCATCTGCCTTGAGGGTTTGGGGTTTTTCTCCAGAATATTCTAGCCACCCCTTAACATGGCACCTATGACTCTGTCAGCATGTGGATATAATTAGACATCTTAAGGTGAACATGAGCAAACACAACTCCTGATTTTCACTCCAAACTATCCTTCTCTTCAGGCTTCACCCATATTGGTTCAAGAAGCCATCACCTATCAGCTGGACAGGTGCCATCCCCAGGAAGCAGACTCTAGGAAGAAACATCTGCATCCAGAAACTCTATTAGCAAGTGCTCTTGGGAGTGACAGAAGCAGGCTGGGCGGAGGGAGACACTGAACAGGGATGCTGTAGCAAAGGGTGAGCTCTGGAGCTGAGATGCCTCTGCAAGTGCTTTCAATCTGGGTTGCAGGATTTGGGCCTTAATAACCTCACCTGGACCAGTCATTAGATGTGGGCCGTCCACAGGGATGTAACCTTGGGCGCAGGGTGGCTGTCTTTAGCTGAAGTCCAGTCTCTAGCTGAAGTTCAGTCTCAGAGAGGGACTTGGCTGAGATCTGTTGGCAGGGGAGATGCGTGCTCCAGTTTCAGAGGGTGGCATCTGGGTGAGCGCCACACCATACACCTCACTAGGCTTCACCAGGGTTCCTGTCCTTCCCTCACACCTGATCCATCTTCAGTCGATTTCCTTTCTGCCTCCAATCCATCCTCTTCTTGCCACTTATTCCTCTGCATCACCTTGCGCCTGACCTACAGCATCCAGCAGCCTCTAAACAGGTCTCCCCTTCTCCACTTGGGCCCTTTACATCCATCCTCCACTCAGGAGCCAGTCACTATCTGCAAGCACAAGTCAAATCACATTACTCTTCTGCTTAAAATCTGCCACTTCCTTTATACTTAGCGGTAATCCAGCCCCTCGCCATGGCTGACGCGGAACCTTGTTATGGCCTATCTCACCTCCTCCCAGGCTCCAATGACTCTGCTCCTGAGGCTTCGCCATACTTTTCTGCTGTCCCTCAAAGAGGCCAGGCTTCTCTCCATCTCAGGGTATTCTCATTGTGTTTCCCTTGGTCTGAAATGTTCTTAGCGGAGATATCTGCATAGCTCCTCCTTCTGAGGTCTTTCAAGCTTCCTTTCAAAGCTCACTTTCTCAGAAAGCCTTCCTTGATCAGTCCTTCCCACTCCATCACTTGATTATCCTCCCTGGCAGCCTGAGGACCACCCCACTTCCTGGTTAACGGCAGTGGTGTACAGACACAGCCCTCTCGTCCGCTCAGCACTAATCCCTTTGAGTAGCTATCTTGTTTGTGCCTGTCTTACTGTCTCCTTCCCCAATGGCATGTACCTTCCTGAAGGGCCCAGATGAAGTCTTCCTCACCACTATATCCCCAGTCTCTGGAAGAGTGCCAGCAGACGTCTGGTGCTCGATCAATTTTTAGTAGACGGATAAAAACATGAGCCAATCTAGATCTTGAAAAGTTTATTTTCTGCTGCCTGTAGGAAGGCATGAATTTCAAAGTTTCCTGTCTGCCCCCAGATGCAACACTTCTCTTTATTTATGCTGTAGTGTCTCCTTCAAGGGATGCTCTGTCATTCTGGTTTTCAAGGTTTTGGTAAACAAGACGATGTTCTCATTACGTCTACACGTGGTTATTTTAAATCCTTTGAGAAACCTTCACCTTTCTATTCTGAGGAGGCTTCCAGCACGTTTTGTGAGAGCCTTCTCATTTTCTTGATCTTTCAAGCTGGAATCCTCCTCAACTTTTCTGTCATCCTTGAGGTACATTAGCCATAATCACATCGATTATTTCCACTGAGAACACACAATGGTTTTGGAAAATAGTGGGGTAATGCATTTTTTAGGCTTACTTCTAGGATCCCACTTAGTGATTCTGTACATTTTGCAGTCCTTCACTTCTCCCTTTTCACAGTAAACCCAGTGGATGCATATATTCAGGCATTAGTTCACACTAATCTCAGGGCTAGTTCCTGGTTTGTAACCAGGAGCCTCAGAGATAAAATTCGTTTAAGTCTGGAAGAATTTTTGGTAAATGTACTTGCTCCTTATCTGTCACTTCTCTGCCCACCGATATACCGAGCAGTTTATCTTCATAGGTTTCGTATTCTGCAAACATGGAGATTTCATGGTGTATTTTCTCTTCCAAATCACTTTTAAAAGAATATGATGAGAATGGATTTCATCTCCGAAACATCCTATGTTTACCCTCCACCACCCGGAGAAGAATCCATTTATCTTTCTCTTTTTCCTCCCTACCTCTGTAACAAAGGAGTCCTGCCTGATACACCCTTTTTATTTCCTTATCTTTGGTGCTTCAGTGATCTCGGGAAAGCCTGAAAAGTTGCATTTACCATGACGCTGCACAGGGATCATGTGGGCCATCTTTCAGATGTTAACATATTACCCACATGGATCCATTTACCAGTATTAATCAGATCACACGTGCTGATATTTTCTGTCGTGCCCTCAAAGTTAGCCATTTCAGAGCATGTTTTGGAAACAGACATTTATTCCCTAGCATTCTTCTTGGAAAAGACTGGAGCAAGAATCGGGTTCTCCAGACTACTTTGTCTCTCCCATGAGTAGATCTTTTAGACCGAGGGAGACACATTGATCCTCTAGCTGTTTTCCATTAATTAACTTTTTCTTCTACTGAGGTGAAATTTACATAACATAAAATGAACCATGTTAAGGTGTACAATTCTGTGGCACTTAGTGCATTCCCAATGTCGTACAACCACCTCTATTTTGTTCCAAAATTTTTCATCACCCCAAAAGAAAACCCTGTCTCCATTAAGCAGCAACTCTCATTCCCTCTTCTCCCACCCCCAGCTCCTGGTAATCACTGATCTGATTTCTATCTCTATGGATTTCGCTATTCTGGATATTTCAGTTACTACATGGAATCATACAGCACGTGACCTTTTGTGCCTGGCTTCTCTCACTTAGCATAATGTTTTTAAGGTGATCTCCACTGTAGCATTTATTAGTACATCATTACTTTTTTGTGGCTGAATACTATTCCATCATATATATCATCAACCTTCAGTATCTGCAGGGGACTGGTTCCAGGACTCCACCTGGATACCAAAATCCATGGATGCTCAAGTCCCTTATATGAAATGGCAGAGTATTTGCATAATAATTACAAACATCCTCCTTTGAATTATCTCTAGATTACTTATATTACCTGGTACAATGTAAATGCTATGTAAATAGTTGCCAGCGCATCACAAATTCAAGGTTTGCTTTTCGGAACTTTTTTTTTTCCCAAATATTTTTGATTCACGGTTTGTTGACTCCACGGATGCAGCACTTGCGGATGTGGAGGGCCGACTGTATATGTGCCACATTTTCTTTATTCATTCATCCATTGATGGATATTTGTGTTGTCTCCATCTTTGGGCCACTGGGAATAGTGTTGCTCTGGACATCTGCATGCAAGTATTTATTTAAGTACTTGTTTCCAGTTATTTGGAGGATATACTCAGGAGTGAAGTTGCTCGGTCATATGGTAACTATGTTTAACTTTTTGAGAAACCTTTAGTTGGTTTCTAAATGTAGAGAATGATGGTCCACATTGAACTCCTCAGCAAGGTTACATTCTGGTTGGCCCTAAACACTGTGTCAGACTCCTTGCATCCAACCCATGTTGTGAGCTTATTTTTGAAAACTTGAAATAAATTACAAAAACAAGAAGCATCACCAAAGAGCCAGGTAGCAGTATTTGCAGAAAGAGTTAATCACACCTTACAAAATGCTTTAACACTCCCAACTCAATGGCTCTCATTTCAGGAAAGAGGCTATAGTGAGAGCCTGGTAGGGTTTATATTCTAGGAAAGGTATCTTATCCCTTACATTTTTTAAAAAAAATTTATTTTATTTTATTTATTTTTATTTTTGGCTGCATTGGGTCTTCATTGCTGCGCACGGGCTTTTTCTAGTTGCAGCGAGTGGGGTCTACTCTGTGTTGCAGTGCGCAGGCTTTTCATTGTGGTGGCTTCTCTTGTTGCGGAGCACGGGCTCTAGGCGTGCGGGCTTCAGTAGTTGTGGCACGCGGGCTCAGTAGTTGTGGCTCACGGGCTTAGTTGCTCAGCGGCATGTGGGATCTTCCTGGACCAGGGATCGAACCCATGTCCCCTGCACTGGCAGGCAGATTCTTAACCACTGCACCACCAGGGAAGTCCCTTATCCCTGACATTTTTATTTAAAAAAGCTTTCATTGTTAGCCCATGTTCTGAGCACTGTATTATAAGCAGTGCTTACTCACTAGGCCCAACTATTGCAGAACCTGGTAAATGAGTCTGCATATGGATGAATTTCAAAAGTTTAGGTGGAGAGAGATATTATGTTTTATCTTAAAAGCAAAATTACAAAGTCCTTTCTAGGAAGGGTTTGAAGAAACTCTGGGCTTCCTACTTCAGTCAGGGTCAGAGAAGGTCTGAAATGTAAGACTCAAAGTGTGTTCCTGACTACCATACGACCCAGCAATCCCACTACTGGGCATATACCCTAAGAAAACCATCATTCAAAAAGAGTCATGTATCACAATGTTCACTGCAGCTCTATTTACAATAGCCAGGACATGGAAGCAACCTAAGTGTCCATTGACAGATGAATGGATAAAGAAGATGTGGCACATATATACAATGGAATATTACGCAGCCACAGAAAGAAACAAAACTGAGTTATTTGTAGCGAGGTGGATGGACCTAGAGACTGTCATAGTGAAGCAAGTCAGAAAGAGAAAAACAAATACCATATGCTAACACATATATATGGAATCAAAAAAAAGGTTCTGATGAACCTAGGGGCAGGACAGGAATAAAGATGCAGACGTAGAGAATGGACTTGAGGACACGGGAGGGGTAAGGGTAAGCTGGGACGAAGTGAGAGAGTGGCATGGACATATATACACTACCAAATGCAAAACAGATGGCTAGTGGAAAGCAGCCGCATAGCACAGGGAGATCAGCTCGGCGCTCTGTGACCACCTAGAGGGGTGGGATAGGGAGGGTGGGAGGGAGACGCAAGAGGGAGGGGATATGGGGATATATGTATATGCATAGCTGATTCACTTTGTTATAAAGCAGAAACTAACACACCATTGTAAAGCAATTATACTCCAATAAAGATGTAAAAAAATACAATATAATACAATACAAAAAAAAGTGTGTTCTTGGGATCACCAAGTGTGTCTGTATACTACTAACTTCAGGTAAAGAAAGTGTCCCATGGTATTTGGGAAATACTGGAGTAAATAAAATTAAGGAGATTACTACATATTTTCACAAGCCTTTAACATCTTAAATATTCTAAATATCCCAGTACCCTCTGCAAAATATTTATCATTCTGCTTACTGATTTGATTACAGAAATTTTAACCCACCCACCTTCCCAGTCTTCAAACTGGTGTTCCATGCGGTATGCCTTTGAGAAATAAAGTTTTCATTCATTTCTATTTCTGAATGAGTACACTAAAGTACAGAAGAAATGAAAAACAAACAAACAGACCCCAATAATGGTTATTTCCTAGATTTTTGTAGGTTCTTAAGACCTAGTCACTGTGTGGAGAGAGGGAGGGAGGGATGGAAAGAAGGAGAGAAAGAAGGAGAGAAAGAAGAGAAGAAGGCAGGCCTATCTATGTCATAAAAATTAAAAGGGACAGAATAAGTATTTTATGGGATTCCTTCAAAACCTAGAAAAGAAAACAAAATCGATTTATCTAAATTCTTGCATAGCTAACAACAAGTCCTAAGTCATCAAAGCTATCTTAGACGTGGGAACAGCCAGAAGAGAAAGAAAACTGCTACTCATTTTTGTGTGTTATGGATTTTTTCCACTTTTTCCACTGTGGTGGAGATTTCTGGCATTTAAGTTTGGGGCTCTGCTCTCTTTTTTCAACCCTCAAATAAAAGATAGTTAGTTATCTTGAAAACAATTGATTTTCCCATTTCAATTTACATCAGACCCTTTGGGGCATAAGCAAATATAAGAAGGCCTATCAGTGTAGGTACCCGCATTTCTTTTTTTTTTTTTTTTTAAGTTATTTATTTATTTATTTATTATTTATTTATTTTTAAATTTTTGGCTGTGTTGGGTCTTCATTTCTGTGCGAGGGCTTTCTCCAGTTGCGGCAAGCGGGGGCCACTCTTCATCGTGGTGCGCGGGCCTCTCACTATCGTGGCCTCTCTTGTTGCGGAGCACAGGCTCCAGACGCGCAGGCTCAGTAGTTGTGGCTCACGGGCCCAGTTGCTCCGCGGCATGTGGGATCTTCCCAGACCAGGGCTCGAACCCGTGTCCCCTGCATTAGCAGGCAGATTCTCAACCACTGCGCCACCAGGGAAGCCCCCCACATTTCTTTACATGTATAATATCCATAGGTACAACATTTTCTTCTCACTTAGCACTCTACAGGAAATGCTATAGCCCTTCAGGGATATTAATTAAGATTTGTAGCAACCCCTGTGACATGTCTGCTTGCCTACATATATCTGTTGGACACTCAGAAATTAATGCTTTGTGGAAGTGTGCCATTTAAGTGTGTTTGTAGGCCAGCCACATACCCACTGACAATGCACAGAACAGGTCCATACATTTCAGTCACACACACACACCCAAAGCCATTAAAAAAGGCAACCATCATTTAGCATCAACACGTAAATATTGCTGTGGCACTTCATGTCCTCTTGGGCAGATCCTGCAGTGTCCCTGTCGCAAAACATGTCCCAGGGAAGCAGGCTCTGAAAGTCTGGCTTCCTTGAAAGGCTCCTGGTTTCTCAAATGCTGGGTTTCCTAGGGCCCAAGGCAAGGCTTTTCAAAAATGCAAGTGTCAAGGAAAACTGTCATGCATGTTTGCCTTAAGTACCCGAAAAGCTTGTCACTGCCATCTTGGAAGCCTTGATGGAGATGCAGACGGACACGCTGAGGCGCAGGAAATTGAAAGCTGCCTGACGCGGAGGTGACTAAAAGGCAGAGGCCTGCCATCAGGCATTTTCTTTGCAAGTGGGAGCATTAAACAAAACCTCAAGGAGAGTCTGGGGAGGGGAGGCTGCCCTACAGACATCGCAGAGGCTTGGACTTCAACTGGGGTCCTGTCTGGCTCTTAGGTTTGGCTTGACAAGAAGTGAAGTAGTTACATGAAAAACAAAGCAGTGTCTGCCTTTCTGGGAGGGGAAGAGGAGTGGCTGGGAAGGGCAGGGGCCAGGAGGGAGGAAGAAGGTCACACCAGGGTGGGGTGCTTGGACAGCACCCGCTCATTCTTGGGGGCTGGGCAGGGCAGCGGTTAATGGGTAAACTGTGGGCAGCATGTGGATATCAGAGCCTTTAACCTGCACAGCCTGGGGCAAATGACTTGATATTGTTGAATCTGTTTCCTTGGTTGGCAAATGGTGAAAACGACTGAAAATATTTCATGGGGATATTGTGTGGATTAAACGAGGGGGCTCAGCACATACCTAACAGTAAATGCTGGCTTTCACTGTTCTGGAGCTAATGACCAATGACTCCCATAGACAGCCTCCCGAAAGTATGTATTTCTTGCCTTTTAGTCCCCTTTCCTTTCTTCCCTATGGAATCCTTTGGTTAACTGCAGTGAACTTTAGTTCTTGCCTTTCTGGTATGTCCATCAAAGTCTCTCTTCTTCCTCACTGCAAATGTGACCATAACACACCTCTGCACAAATCTCTGCAGGCTCCGTTTCCAACACAGAATAAACCACAGGGTGCTTGACTGGGCCTGGAAGGTGTCCCTGCCACAGGCCCTGGAGCCTCTCCTACACTGAGTCCCAGCCCAGTGGATCCAGAATACTTGGGCATTCTGGCTTTTCTGGTCTTTTCTGATTCTCTTGCCTCTGCCTGGAAGGCCCTTTCGCTGGGGTAACTCTCATGTTTCCATCAGAATGGGACTCACACCCCATTTCTACACAGCCCAAGCTTCCCTGACCCCCAGCATCCTATGTTCCCAGACAGTGCCCTGAGCTTAAATCCATCTTACAACTTTCCATATTCATGTAAACTACATGCTTAGCTTTCTCCTACTAGACTGTAATTCCCAGGGGACAAGGGCCACACCATCTTCCTCCTTCACCCTCGGCGCCTTGCTGCCTTGCTCGATGCTCAGCCCCTAACATGACCTGCGTAAATGCTGGATGAATTAAGCTGAAGTCCAATGAACACAGCTGGTAATGGGATTACAAATGGGAGGTGGGAAATACAAAAATCCTTATTTAGCATAAAATAGGAGTTTCAGATAAAGAACCTAGATAAGTTTGGCTTGAGGGCCTCTTATTAACAGAGCTCTCACATACTTATTTCACAAAAGAGACTGCCCGTGTGGGATTTTCAAACCCTTGATCATCGCGCTCTCCTGTAATAGTTAGAACAATAATACTGTTGTACTCAACATTTCTCTTGGGGACCCAGAAACTTGACTAAGTCATCTTAGACATTCTTATAATATCCCCGTTAGGAAGATAGAGGCAAGGTAGATGGGGAAAAGAGGCAAATTTAAGCCTTGCCAAATATTAATGAGAAAACAAAAGGCAGCAAAGGTTAGGCTTGAATCACACTGGCCACGCTGCGGCAAGTTTGGGATAAAGAGAAAGGGCCCTACGGCTAGAACCAAGGGCAGTGAGTGAATCCAATTTTCCCCACAGCAATACCTCTTTTTCATTTTACTTGGCACGTAAGAAGCAGAGTTCAGTTTCTAAGGTATCTGAGTATTAGTTAGTACATTATTCCTTGGAAAAGAAAATCCTTTCAATTCTATGCCTAAAATCCAACACCATGAACTTCAGGGCTCTTATTTTAAACCCATAAAAGAAATGCAGACCATTAAGCAATAAAGAGAGATTGTAACATTCGAATTGAGATGGACATAATTCGGCGCAATCGATCAAAATTCAAAATGCACATTATACGTACCCTTTGATCTAGCAATTTCACTTCCAAGAATTTAACTTTTGAATATAACCAGGTAAGTATGCAAAGAAAGATATATACACAAGACTCTTCATTACAGTTTTGTTTGGAATAGCGAAAACCTGAAAGCAATCTAAATGTCCATCAAGAAGAGACTGGTTAAATAAATTATAATATTCCATTATGGAATATTACACAGACTTTACAAAAGAATGAGGAGGAGTCAAGATGGCGGTGTGGGAAGATGCGGAGTTAGTGTCTCGCTCTAACTAGGGCACCTGCTGGCCACTGGTGGGGGACTCTGACCCCCAAGGAGAGGGGAACAACCCCAAAGTGAACCGGTAGGACACAGGGGGACTGAGGGGGGAGGAGAAGTGGAGGCCAGACAAGATCAGCGCCTCTGAAGCCAGGGAGCTCAGGAGAGGCAGGTGGGAGGGACTCTCCGGGAAGAGTGGGAGAGGAGGGAGGGCGATTGCCCTGCCCACTGGGGCCGGGGGAGCCTGCTGGGCTCCCAGTTCGATGCCCTGCAATCCAAAGCCCCCTCCAGGCCCCATGGGTCCTGGGGGCATAGGAGGGAGGCCGGGGAGACCAGGAGAGGCAGGCAGGAGGGGCCCTGCGGGAGGAGCAGGAGAGGAGCGAGGGTGTTTGCCCCACCCACTCCGGCCTAGCAAGCCTCCTAGGGTCCCAGGTGAGGTCCCCTGTCCTCTGAGACCAGGGTGGGGGGCAAGCCTGGGTCCCTTCAGCTCCTTGAGCCTAAGCCCCACCTCCCACAGCCCCCAGGGCCTTTTCCAGTCCTGGGGGTCCTAAGCATTGGCCCTGCCCACCACCCAAACCTCGCCCTTGCTTAGGCCCTGCTCGCCACAGCCAAGGCCTTCCACCCCCCCCCCTTTTACTTTCCTTTCCCTCCTCCTTTTTTTTAACTGTTGTGGTACTGATGTACCTTCCAGTTGTTGATTCATCTATATTTTTATTTTTACATTCTTTCTAACATATCTGTTAGTTTCCTAGTCTAATTTTATTTTTCACTTTGTTATTTTTCTCTTTTTTTTTTGGCCACCCCACGTGGCTTGCGGAATCTTGATTAGCAAGCCCGGGGTGAGGGGGAAGCTCCTGCGGTGGGAGCTCCGAGTCCAAACCACTGGACTAACAGAGAACCCCAGACCCCAGGGAATATTCATTGGAGTGAGGTCTCACAGAGTTCTTCATCTCAGCACCAAGACCCAGCTCTACCCAGTAGCCTACAAACTCCAGTGTTGGAAGCCTCAGGCCAAACAACCAGTAAAACAGGAACACAATCTCACTCATAAAAAAAAAAAAAAAAAAAAGAGACAGCAAAAACATATGTCACAGTTGAAGAAGCAAAGTAAAAACCTGTAAGACCAAATAAATGAAGAAGAAATAGGCAATCTACCTGAAAAAGAATCAGAGTAACGATAGTAAAGATGATCCAGAATCTCGGAAATAGAATGGAAGCATGGATTGAGAAAATACAAGAAATGTTTAACAAAGATCTAGAAGAACTAAACAACAAACAGAGATGAACAACACAATAACTGATATGAAAAATACACTAGAAGGAATCAATAACAGAATAACTGAGGTAGAAGAATGAATAAGCTGGCTGGAAGACAAAATGGTGGAAATAACTGCCGAGGAGTAGAATAAAGAAAAAAGAATGAAAAGAATTGAAGACAATTTCAGAGACCTCTGGGACAACACTAAACGCACCAACATTTGAATTATAGGGGTCCCAGAAGAAGAAGAGAAAAAGAAAGGGTCTGAGAAAATATTCGAACAGATTATAGTGGAAAACTTCCCTAACGTGGGAAAGGAAATAGTCACTAAAGTCCAGGAAGCACAGAGAGTCCCATACAGGAAAAACCCTAGGAAAAACACACCAGGACACATATTAATGAAACTAACAAAAATTAAATTCAAAGAAAAAATATTAAAAGCAGCAAGGGAAAAACAAAAAATAACATACAAAGGAATCCCCATAAGGTTATCAGCTGATTTTTCAGCAGAAACTCTGCAGACCAGAAGGAAGTGGCAGGATATACTTAAAGTGATGAGAGAGAAAAACCTACAACCAAGATTACTCTACCTAACAAGGATCTCATTCAGATTCGATGCAGAAATCAAAAGCTTTTCAGAAAAGCAAAAGCTAAGAGAATTCAGCACTACCAAACCAGCTTTACAACAAATGGTAAAGAAACTTCTCTAGGCAGGAAACACAAGAGAAGAAAAAGACCCACAAAAACAATTCCAAAACAATTAAGAAAAGGTAATAGGAACATACATATCGATAATAACCTTGGATGTAAATGAATTAAATGCCCCAACCAAAAGACACAGACTGGCTGAATGGATACAAAAACAAGACCCATATATATGTTGCCTACAAGAGACCCACTTCAGACCTAGGGACACATACAGACTGAAAGTGAGGGATGGAAAAAGATATTCCAAGCAAAAGGAAATCAAAAGAAAGCTGGAGTAGCAATACTCATATCAGATAAAATAGACTTTAAAATAAAGACTTTTATGAGAGATAAGGAAGGACACTACATAATGAACAAGGGATCAATCCAAGAAGAAGATATAACAATTATGAATGTTCATGCAACCAACATAGGAGCACCTCAATACATAAGGTAAATGCTAACAACCATGAAAGGGGAAATCGACAGTAACACAATAAGAGTAGGGGACTTTAACACCCCGCTTACACCAATGGACAGATCATCCAAACAGAAAATAAATAAGGAAACACAAGCTTTAAATGACACAACAGACCAGATAGATCTAATAGGTAATTACAGACCATTCCACCCCAAAATGGCAGAATACACTTTCTTCTCAAGTGCACATGGAACATTCCCCAGGATAGATCACATCTTGGGTCACAAATCAAGCCTCGGAAAATTTAAGAAAATTGAAATTGTATCAGGCGTCTTTTCTGACCACAACACTATGAGATTGGAAATCAATTACAGGAAAAAAACTGTAAAAAACAAATACATGGAGGTTAAACAGTGCTCTACTAAATAACCAAGAGATCACTGAAGAAATCAAAGAAGAAATAATAAAATACATAGAAATAAATGATAACGAAAACTCGACGACCCCAAACCTATGGGATGTGGCAAAAGCAGTTCTAAGAGTGAAGTTTATAGCAATTCAATCTCACCTCAAGAAACAAGAAAAATCTCAAATAAACAATCTAACCCTATGCTTAAAACAACTAGAGAAAGAAGAACAAAGAAAACCCAAAGTCAGAACGAATGAAATCATAAAGATCAGAGCAGAAATAAATGAAATAGAAACGAAGAAAACAATAGCAAAGATCAATGAAACTAAAAGCTGGTTCTTTGAGAAGGTAAACAAAATTGTAAACCCTTAGTCAGACTCACCAAGAAAAAAAGGGAGAGGATGCACATCAATAAAACTAGAAATGAAAAAGGAGAAATCACAGCTGACACTGCAGAAATTCAAAGGATTATAAGAGACTACTACAAACAACTATACGCCAATAAAATGGACAACCACGAAGAAATGGACAAATTCTTGGAAAGGTACAATTTTCCAAGACTGAACCAGGAAGAGTTAGAAAATATAAACAGACCTATCACAAGTAATGAAATTGAAACTATAATTAAAAAACTTCCAACAAACAAAAGTCCAGGACAAGATGGCTTCACATGCGAAATCTATCAAACATTTAGAGAAGAGCTTACACTGATCCTTCTCAAACTCTTCCAAAAAATTGCAGGGGGAGAAACACTCCCAAATTCATTCCACGAAGCCACCATCATCCTGATACCAAAACCAGAAAAAGATATCACAAAAAAAGAAAATTATAGACCAATATCACTGATGAACATAGATGCAAAACTCCTGAACAAAATACTAGCAAAAAGAATCCAAGAGCACATTAAAAGGATCATACACCATGATCAAGTGGGATTTATCCCAGGGATGCAAGGATTCTTCAATACACGCAAATCAATCAATGTGATACACCACATTAACAAATTAAAGAATAAAAACCATATGATCTAACTTTTCTTTTACAGAAATGTTCTACTAAATATGATTTGGTTCATCTTGATATAAAAAGGAAAGGTAAATAATTGTCCTCTGTGATCACTTCTTTCCATCGCCAATCCAAAGAAAGATATTTTCATTTTCTGTTAATAAAAATAACTAAACTAAAAAACATAAAGTAAAATAAAATAAATAAATAAAAACCATATGATCATCTCAATAAATGCAGAAAAAGCTTTTGACAAAATTCAACACCCCTTTCTGATAAAAACTCTCCAGAAAATGGGCATAGAGGGAACCTACCTCAACATAATAAAGGTCATACATGACAAACCCACAGCAAACACCATACTCAATGGTGAAAAACTGAAAGCATTTCCACTAGGATCAGGAACAAGACAAGGATATCCACTCTCGCCACTCTCATTCAACATAGTTTTGGAAGTCTTAGCCACAGCAATCAGAGAAGAAAAAGAAATAAAAGGAATACAAATTGGAAAAGAAGAAGTAAAACTGTCACTATTTGCAGATGACATGATACTATACATAGAAAATCCTAAAGATGCCACCAGAAAACTACTAGAACTAATCAGTGAATTTGGTAAGGTTGCAGGATACAAAATTAATGTGCAGAAATCTCTGGCATTCCTATACACCAACAATGAAAAATCAGAAAAAGAAATTAAGGAAACACTCCCATTTACCACTGCAACACAAAGAATAAAATACCTAGGAATAAACCTGCTTAAGGAGGCAAAAGACTTGTACTCACAAAACTATAAAACACTGATGAAAGAAACCAAAGATGACATAAACAGATGGAGAAATATACCATGTTCTTGGATTGGAAGAATCAATATTGTGAGAACGACTATACTACCCAAAGCAATGTACAGATTCAATGCAATCCCTATCAAACTACCAATGGCATTCTTCACAGAAAGAGAACAAACAATTTTACAATTCGTATGGAAACACAAAAGACCCCGAATAGCCAAAGCAGTCTTGAGAAAGAAAAATGAAGCTGGAGCAATCAGGCTACTCGACTTCAAACTATACCACTAAGCTACAGTAATCAAGAGAGTGTGGTACTGGCACAAAACCAGAAATAGAGATCAATGATACAGGATAGAATGACCAGAGATAAACCCACACACATATGGTCACCTAATTTACGACAAAGGAGGCAAGAACATACAATGGAGAAAACACAGCCTCTTTGGTAAGTGGTGCTGGGAAAAGTGGACAGCTACATGTAAAAGAATGAAATTAGAACACTCCCTAGCACCATACACAAAAATAAACTCCAAATGGATTAAAGACTTAAATGTAAGACTGGACACTATAAAACTTTTAGAGGAAAACATAGGAAAAACACTCTTGGACATAAACCACAGCAAGATCTTTTTTGACCCATCTCCTAGAGTAACAGAAATAAAAACAAAAATAAACAAATGGGACTTAATTAAATTTAAAAGCTTTTGCACAACAAAGGAAACCATAAACAAGACAAAAAGACAACCCTCAGAATGGGAGAAAATATTTGCAAATGAAACAACAGACAAAGGATTAATCTCCAAAATATACAAACAGCTCAGGGAGCTCAGTATCAAAAAAACAAACAATCCAGTTAAAAAATGGGCGGAAGACCTAAATAGACATTTCAGCAAGGAAGACATACAGATGGCCAAGAGGCATTTGAAAAGATGCTCAACATCACTAATTATTAGAGAAATGCAAATCAAAACTACCATGAGGTATCACCTCACGCCGGTCAGAATGGCCATTATCATAAAAGTTAGAAACAATAAATGCTGGAAAGGGTGTGGTGAAAAGGGAATCCTCCTACACCATTTGTGGGAATGTAAATTGATACAACCACTATGGAAAACAGTATGGAGGTTCCTTAAAAAACTAAAAATAGAACTCCCATATGACCCAGCAATCCCACTGCTGGGTATATACCCTGAGAAAACCATAATTCAAAAAGAGACATGTACCACAATGTTCACTGCAGCACTATTTACAATAGCCAGGACATGGAACCAACCTAGCTGTCCATCAACAGATGAATGGATGAAGAAGATGTGGCACATATGTACAATGGAATATTACTCAGCCATAGAAAGAAACGAAACTGAGCTAGTTTCTACAAACTACTAGTTTGTAGTGAGGTGGGTGGACCTAGAGTCTGTCATACAGAGTGAAGTAAGCCAGAAAGAGCAAAACAAATACTGTACGCTAATGCATATATGTGGAATCTAAAGAAAAAAAAGGTACTGATGAACCTAGTTGCAGGGCAGGAATAAAGAGGTAGACATAGAGAATGCACTTGATGACATGGGGTGGGAGGGCGAAGCTGGGGTGAAGTGAGAGTAGCATTGACATGTATATACTACCGAATGTAAAATAGTTGGCTGGTGGGAATCAGCAGCATAGCACAGGGAGATCAGCTCGGTGCTTTGCGATGACCTAGAGGGGTGGGATAGGGAGGATGGGAGGGAGACACAAGAGGGAGGGGATATGGGCACATATGTATGCATATGGCTGATTTGCTTTGTTGTGCAACAGAAACTAACACAGTATTGTGAAGCAATTATACTCCAATAAAGATCTATTTTAAAAAAAAAGGTAATTAAGGGAAAACAAGGACATTAGGCCGGGGTGTCCTTGTAAGAAGAGGAGATAAGGACAGAGACACACAGGGAAGACCACGTGAGGACAGAGGGAGAAAACAGTCATCCACAAGCAACGGGGAGAGAATCTCGGAAGAAACCAAACCTATCAACACATTGATCTCAGACTTCTAGCCTTCAGAATTGTAAGAAAATTAATTTCTGTTGTTTAAGCCAAAAAATAAAAAATGAATGAGGTAGGTATACATGAAATTACCTGAAATACTTTCTACAATTTCTCATGAAGTTAAAAAAGGCCGTTGCCAAATGGTAGGTATCACACGATCCCTTTTATATTAAACTTAAAAAAAATATGCTCAGATACCATAAACATTTCTGGAAGCCTAAGATAATAAACCTTCAAATGAGATTTCCTGGAAAATAGGAATGGAGGGGCAGGGAATGAATATACCTTGTCCTTTTCACCTTTCTAATTGTTGAATGTTTTTACCAAGAGAATGAATACATTTTGTAATAAAACACCTGGAAATACCAAAGCTGTTGTAATATGTGCTCTAATTCTTTGTCTTAAATTCTTGACCATTCGTTTGCAGAAGGAAATGGAGATAAAGACGCTGCGTGGGATGAAGAGGCAACAAAGTCGCCTGTTCATCATGCAGGGAAGCGTGAGGTGATCTGAGGGAAGCTCCAGCCGGAAGCCTGCCTGCGGTCCCACCCAGACAATCAGCGTGAGAAACCGACAGGTCATCTGGTCTCACCCTCCGCATCTGTAAAACAGACATCGGCCTGCACAAGTGATCCTAACATGGGTTCCGGTCTCAAAATTCTGCCTTGGTGCTGCCAAATGATTCCCCCTCCTGTTAAATGATCAGGTCAACCTAAATCATGTTGACCTTGATTGCTTCTCCTGGTCTGCTTTCTGATGCAGCGGTCAGAATCAAGGGGCCAACTTCCCAGAAGATGGCAGGTAAATATTTATTTCTGTGTCCTCATCACTGGACCCTTTCTTTCCTATGCCACCCCTCACCTCTCCCTCTTCTTCTATCCTTGAAATAGGCCTTCAATTTTAGCCCTGCAGAAAATGCTATACTTCTCCCTTCTCCCCCAAACTGAAGGTATTGTGAATTTGAAGATGCACGTTATAGGCAGGACGTGAGGAGGTCCCCATCCTAACACAGCTTTCATATTTCCAGACAAGGCCAGCGATGGCGAGAACTCAGAAAACAAAGTACCCCCAGACCCAAACTGAATGTGTCCTTCCCACCTGGTTCTCACACCCAACCCAGTGTCCCACACACCATTCTACTGAAATTCTAGGGCAGTGTTAAATGTAAGTGTGCTACCTTTCCCCCTACTACTGAGCTTTTCTACAGCTAGTACTATCAGATTAAATCACAAGAGTGTAAATAGCAATGGGCATAATTATTGACATTAGGACATGTTGACTTTTAGGACAAAACTTTTTGCCTAATTAAATGTGGAACTATTCCGATGGTACCTATAATAAGGTCCGTTACAGAGCAGACTGACCCCAGCAAAACGTCCTATCTAAGATGTTCACCACAAAAAAGCATAAAATGCATCTTTATATTGCTGAGAATAGAAGCTTGGAGCATGGAATTAAATGTGTCCCATTCACTGTCTTATAAAAAAGCAAAACCAAGGACTTCAACTTGATAATGGTAAACCTGCTTCTCCAGCCATCTTCAGGAGATGAGAAACGTGTTGAGTTGTTCTGAGTTAACTTTCTCATCATGAGCCCTCGTAAAGAGCACTGTTTACTGAGACAGTAAATGAGCATGTTTTAATTAGAAAATGTGGAATCCAAGCAGTTATGCAGGAAAGAAGAGGATAGCTGAAAAGAGACATCAATAAAATAAATGTTAAAATGCATTAAGTGGCTACAGTGAACTCAAAGGTAAAGTCGTGGGACGTCTGAGAAGTGAACCAGAGAGGGTGATGAATCAGAAGGGGATGCGAATTACTCAGCGGACCTTATTCTTTCTACTTCATATTGGAACCAGTTGTAAACCCCCTTCGGTGCCCAAGGCAAGTGAAGTAACCGGATGCTCTGAACCTCCCCTAACCCCACCCCTGGCCAGGACTGTGTGCTCAGAGGAGAGTCACTATAATTAGCCAATAAGAGAAGGCAGCTGGGCTAGGGCAAAACTAGTATTGAACTTGGCCTGGGTTTTTTTCTTTCTTCCTTCCAGACCTCTATCTTATGGTCTCCTAACACTGTGGTGTTCGGTTACGGCCACGCCCTTCTTCCTGGTCTCTTGTTCCATGTGGGCACGTGATCCAGGCCTAGCCAGTCAACATGGCCCATGCTCCAGGCCTCGGGATTGGGTTTGCTGTGGGCACGGGATTCTAGCTGGGTTCCTGAGAACCAGGAAGTTCCGCTGAAATATCCAGAAGAAGAAATCCTTTTTCTATTACTTTCTGAGCTATGAGGGTAGAGCCTATAATTCCCACAAAGATCTCACAAAAGGAGACCTGCTTAAGAACAGTGTTGGAAAACAGAAAAACAAAGCTGAGAGAGAGAGAGAGAGCCTAATGCCTGAGTTTAAGTCCCTGAATCCAGTTCTGCCTGAATCTTGATTCTGTCCCAGACTCTTCATCTCCCCAGGTTTCATCCTCCTGACATGCTGAAAGGGACAACTGTATCCATCGCACAGGGCTTCACATCAGATAATACAAAGCGCCTAATACAGTGCTTGGCACAAGGCAGGCACTGAAGAGATGACAATGCCTAAAAACAAAGCCAAAAAGAGTGTTCAGTCCTTCACAGGAAGTGGAAAGATTTTCAATGTGACCACCATCTCTCCTCACATGGATTCTGAAGTTTAGAAGCTGGAGAAGATGATCTTTGCCAGCCCCTGCCTTTAGCACTCAGCTGTAGGACATTAACATACTAAGAGAGCCCTAAGCTGAATACAAGACACTCACACAGCAGGGTCCCATTCCCAGAGGGCTTTTACATTGATTCTCTCACTTTACTAAACTGGCCGGGGTGGGGTGGATTTGGGGTCCCACCAAATGCTTAAATGTGCCTAATATCACCTTATGCCTTCTTATTACCTGTTCCAAAGTGCAGTGGAGAGGATCTGGGTTGATAAGAGATTAAAAAGTCACGAAGATTAAGCTCCATTTAAAATTCTTATCTAAGCACATACCAACACAAGAAGAAGACATTTCCCACCTTCTTCCTAGAAGAGGATTTTTAATCCAGTCCTTCAAATAATTACAAAAAAATAAGCTTTTAATCGTCATATCGTTGGTGTGCAACAGCTTGACAGGAGGACTAATTTGTTGAGCAGTTGTCTTAGGGATGCTCCAACCCAGCTGAAGCTTTAACAAACTGAAATAGGATTCCAGAACCATCTCACAAATAAAAAAGAAGTGTTACTCATTCTCTTTTTAAATATAAGGCAAGCACTCACAGCTAAAACACCAATGACAGAAATTGGAAGCACTTGCTGATTCCTCGAACAGTTACGCTGAGCAAGAACTGATTCTGTAAGGGATTTAAAAACACATGATTTTGAGGGTGATTCTCCATGGTTAACATTGTCATGGGCTTCCCTGGTGGCACAGTGGTTAAGAATCTGCCTGCTAATGCAGGGGACAGGGGTTCGAGCCCTGGTCCGGGAAGATCCCACATGACATGAACCAATTAAGCCTGTGCATCACAACTATGAGCCTGTGCTCTAGAGCCCGCCAGCCACAACTACTGAGCTCATGTGCCACAAGTACTGAGCCTGCGCTCTAGAGCCCGCCAGCCACAACTACTGAAGCCCGCATGCCTAGAGCCCGTGCTTTGCAACAAGAGAAGCTGCTGCAATGAGAAGCCCGCACACCGCAACAAAGAGTAGCCCCCGCTCGCCACAACTAGAGAAAGCCCGCGCGCAGCAACGAAGACCCAACACAGCCAAAAAAATTAATTAATTAATTAATTTAAAAAATTGTCATGACTTCTGAAAATGGATATTTGCATTCAAGACTTAGGGAACAGCCCGGAATTGTTCAGTGGGTTTTGGAGGGGTAAAAAAGTATCTGAGAAAAAGTTGCTTAAAGTTTCTTAAACTCCCCTATCATCTAAAGGATGCAGCCCTAGTTGAGGAAACGGGCTGAACGCTTGTGATAGATTGCAATTCTGGGGACATAAGATCCCCACTCACAAGGGCAGGCGAGACCAAGACTAATAAATCAAAGGAAGCTTCAGAAAAGGTGCAGAGCCTACTTCGCCTGCCTGGGAGAACCACGAACGCCTTATCTGGCTTCTGTGAAAAGAAAAAAATCATTGGGGAGCCAGAATTAGAAAAGCCTTGCACTCCATCCAGTCTCTCCCATCTAAGCCAGATAAAATATCCTCTGGGAAGGCTTCAGGAAATGCCCCAGGGGAATGACAGTTGATATTAGCTGAATGGGTGAAAGAGCACAGACAGAGATGAAAATATTTAGGTTTTTTCAACCTTGAACTTAACCCAAGAGTCCGACGTTTACACATACTCAAGGCAGAGTCTTGCGCTTCCAAGCCATGACCACAAGGTGGCCTCAATCCCTAACTGGGTCCCCACGGTCCAGGTTGCAGAGGGACGGCTTTTAAAAAAAAGTTCCTTCTACCCAGAGGCTTCCCCGTGGTAACTCGCAAGTAAGAAGTTCAACTCTCCAAAGCTTTAATAAACTTAACAGGGCTTTAATTTTACAGCAGGAGACAAATTTAAAAAGGACAGCCCTCCTTGTATACCTCTACCTTCAAGGATGTTTCCAAGTTTGCAAACCATGCCAAGAGCAGACTGGAGCGGACTTAAGTAAGATGCAATGCTTGTTTCTTTCTTAATGCACCTTGTAATTTGCACACGAGCCACAACACTTTATTTTCTTATTAATAGGTTTGAATGTGTTTAACACCGCAAGCCATAAATTGCAGAGCAGTGGATTAGACTAGGTTCTCTTTATTTTCCTGCCAATTGTCAGAAAGTGACTTGGGGTATGGGGTGCCCCTCCTTACTGGCTTTTTCTCTACCACTCATCACCCCCACCCCCCTGCCTCTATCCACCTCTTGTCTCCATCTGCCAAAAAAAAAAAAAAAGACACAGCCTCGTTTCTCACTGGAGAGCTTGCCTATTGAGCAGTTCAGTTATTGAGATTAATAAGCTGCCAGTTTCCAAGGAAGACTAAGAAAACTACAAAATTAAAGCTCACTGCAACGTGCAATGCTGCTGGTGGCCAGGCAGGATCGTGGTGTCAAAAAGGCAAGGTAAAGCTATAAACTAAGGCTGAGCTGGAAACGCTAACCTAAAGGTCTCATTAATTTCCATGTTGCCTCTGATGAGAATTTAGAGGCAGCATAATGTTCTGCAATATGGAGAAATCAAGCGGCCTATTGATTTGAAAAGTGCTGGAATGCATCTGGTTCACCCGGAATGAATTCTAGTTTTAAACCTCACGCAAAAACGTTAAAAAAAAAAAAAGGAAGAAAAGCAAACAGGTTACGTTGGTTTAATATTCTCAAGATCAAACTTGTCAGTGATTCTGTCAGAAAATTACTCCTTAGGTAGAAAAATCAATCTGCAGAACAAGTGGAGAAGAGTCTTCAGGTTCAGCATGGTGAAGATGTTTCAACAGTCTTGTTGCTTCCCCATGGACAACCTTATTTACTAAAGGTCTTGAGTCTTGATTCCCAAATATGCACTCCCAATAAAGCATCCGTATGAGGCTAAGATTACTTGGTCTTAAAGATAAAAAGTATGTTTTCCGAAATGCGGATACCCAAATTAGATTCCTTAGGTGCCACTTCCCAAGCCCAACAAGCTCCATTCTTTATCAGAGCGCCTCCTGGGTGTTCATCACAACTTCCTGAGTGTCCCTACTCAAACTATGGCCAAATGGCCAGCCACCAAACCCGCGGCTGCGTGGCTTTCTCCTACCAGTCTAGCAAAGACTGTCTGGAGGATAAACCCTATGCAAATCACAGAGCTAAAAAGGTAGCACTGCTTCTTATTTCTGCAGTGTCAATTTGCTCTCGCATTTTATGATATGCAGCGCACTAAACCTCCTCTGTAACTCAGCTCACGTAGATCCCATGCTGCCGCCACCATGGAGGCTCAGGACTTCAGACTGACCATCCTGGGTGGCCACCGATCCCGCAGAGCTGGAGACAAGGGTCCCTTCTATCCTGCCTGGCTTATGATATTCTCAGTGACTAACTCTACGTCCAGTAACAGACTGGGATTCATCCCTCAGATCATTTCTTGCCTCGTGTCACTTATACTGCATTAACTTCACCATTTCCATGGACTGGATAAATTCAAATTGGATAATAAGCATCGTTTTGTTTTGTTCTTCTAGTCTCAAAGGCATTATCATGTGGTGGTTAAGAGCATTGCACGTGGAGTCAGGTAGATCCAGGTTTCTATCCCAGTTCGGCCCCTTACTTATTTGGAGACGTGTAAGTAACTTCATCTTCCCAAGCCTCAGTTTCTGTTTATTTAAAATAGGGATAGTAACATATACTCAACAGAAGGGTTAAAGGGTTCAATGGGATCATGCATGTAAAACTAAGCATGGAGCAAAAACTATTTGATAAAGTTGTTATTCACAGAACTATACAATCATGTACAATAACTATTAAATTGAACAAAATTTCTGGAGAGATTTTTTTTTTTAAGAGAAAAGTCCACTGCTGAGAGCTTTGGATACACTAACTATGCTATCATTTGCAAATGGCTGTGCTTCTGTGTTACATCTATTATTTTAGAATCAAAATAAGTCTGGCCAATAACAGCTACTCTTAATACTCTTGTTGCCTCAGAGATTTAACAAGTGGAAAACCGAACTTGTTTCCTAAAAGACATCCCTATTCACTCAGCCTCTTAGGCCAAAAAATTGGATACCGTGCTCACACCTGCCTAACCTACTTCTTGACATTCCATCAATCACAAATTCCTACTGATTCTACCTTCAGTACATACCCCACATCTCTGAACGTTCACCTTTTGGCCAGATTGGTAAGAGAAAGGCAGACAGCTCTGATACTGCAGCTATGGGCACCCTAAAGGAAGCCCCACCATTTTTCATCTTAACCATGACAGTATTCTCCAAATTGGACCCTTAGTCCTGCTATACCTTTCCCTCAACACACCCCCTGCCCCACCCCCCACCTACTGACCCTATGGCAGCTATCATAGTTAAAAACAAAACGGAACCATTTATGTTATTATTTTGGCCTCCTGTTTAAAATGCTTCAATGACTTTTCACTGTTCTTGGCGCTGAGTCCAAAATCTTTAAAGCAGCCCCAAACCTTGCACTGCCCAGCTCTTGCCTGCCTGTCTAGTTTGCTTTCTCTTCCTGGCATCTTAGCGTTTCTTCCCCCAGCGGGTCATGGTTTTCGCCACCTAGAACATTCTTTCAGTCTAATTAACACCTACTCATCCTTAGGGCTCAGCCTAAATGGAAATTTCTCCAGAGTCTGGCTTCTCTATACCTCACATGGCACTTATTACACCTGTCACCGTAGGGGCATATGCCTAATCTTTTGTTCACATTCTGTCTACAGTCAGGAAACTCCAGAAGGGCAGGGACTTTGCTTTTCTTCTTCACTGCTGAATCCTCGGTGCCTGGCACCTGGTTGGGTCTCATAGATGTTTCTTGAATGAGTAATGGATGACCATTTCAAAGAGCAACTTGCAAACTTGTTTGTAGCTTGAGGATCTGGATGGCTAAAATTAGGCCTTCTGGCATTTCAGGGCAAAAGCAAACTCAGAGGGAAGTTTTGTCCTGCTTAGGGATTCTCTTTAGTGACCTGCTACCGAGATAGATTCCGAGAAAGAAGCTTGCTTCAGCAAAATGCGTAAAGGAAAGAAAGTTAGGTTCTGTCGCTGAGCTACTTTCTACTGTCTTAGACAAAGAGATGCTGACTTCAGAAACTCCCAAAGAAGCAGCTGGCCAGGAAGATTCCTGACCTCGCTCCTCTCAGGAGAGGAAGGAGGAGAGAGGTGCTATCAACCCAGAATTACACAGGGACCTTGTTCTAAGATCTTCTGCAAGTAAGCTGAGAGAAACATGGTGGGCAGAGTGATTCTGTTATGCATATGTTAGAAAGGAGAGTCCAGACTGTTTGCAGTTAGTTCCTGTGCCCTATGTTTGGTTTTTCTTGGATTATATTATGGTTTACACATCAGTTGATTGCCTTGGGTAGTACAAATTTATATGCATTGTTATTTATATTATTAACATTGATACAGAACTCTCCTTACAAGCTTTTTCATCTTGTGTTAAATTCCAGATTCATACAGTCCTATTTTCTGGCTATGCCTCCTTAATTAGCACCTTGATTCTACTTGTCATAGAACAAAAATGGAAAACACACAGTCCAGGGAAGATCTAACATGCCTCATTAAGACTGACGGGAACATCAAAAAGCAATGCAGAGGGGCAAGGGCTTGTTCCTTACTGGTCTAAAGAAACACCTTGGATTTGGCCTGGAGTCTCGGGGGGTGGCAGAATGCTGCCCATCACCTCCCAGAGTTAGGAAATTCTTCCATCATGCCCAGAAGTCTGTATTAATGAGAGTAGAGGTGGTGAAGCTGTTTGTAAATTTCCATTGCATTTTCAAAATTGATGAGTACGTCATGATCAGCCTCCAGAATGTCTTGCCCTCAATGGTTCTTTTTTCCTGCTGTGGTTAATCAATTCTTATTGGGTATGAAAGACAGGAATTGGAATCCTAGTATGATATTATGCCCCTAACGTAAGAGCTTCCATTCCTACATTTGCTCTTGTAGGTAAGAAAATGACACCATTAAACTCACAATATTTCAGCATTTGAGTGAGTGAAATTGTTCAGTTCTACAGTTTCCAAGACTATATGGAAAACCACTGAAGAATGGGAACAAATGATGCTATAATCTTTGATTTTTTTCCACTTACCTGCTAGGTAAACTCTTTTTTTTTTTAACATCTTTATGGGAGTATAATTGCTTTACAATGGTGTGTTAGTTTCTGCTTTATAACAAAGTGAATCAGCTATACACATACATATATCCCCATATCTCTTCCCTCTTGCGTCTCCCTCCTTCCCACCTCCCTATCCCACCCCTCTACCCTCTAGGTAAACTCTTGTTCATCCTTCTAAACCCAGCTCAAACAGCCTCTCAGCTGGGAAACTTTTCCTGACCATCCTGGGAAATTTAATAACTATTTCAACTGTACAACCACTGTAACTTATGCACTTCCATTCCTGTAAACACTGCACTATCTTTTGTTTATGTGCCTATCTCCTTTTTTAGGTTGTATGAGCTTTAAGGGCAGGATACCTGTTTTAATCATAATCTCCCCAGTACCTAACATAGCGCTTAGTATTTTCAAGGGATTCGGTAAGTGCGTGCTAATAAGAGACTGTATAAATCATATTTAAAAGAGAAACACAAAGTTCAACAATTCTATTAATTATTGCTAAAGTTTTCATATATGAGACAAGTTGCACATCCAAGTTATATGTATTCAGTTCCATGAATGGAGTTTCAAATATCTGTGATTGACTTTTAGTAATAGCCCCATCTCAAGGGCCTTATATTCTCTAACTCTTGGCCCTTGAATGTACTGATCAAAGAACATCCAGATATGTTCTCCCTTGTTTTTTTCCTTCTGCTAGGCTTCAAGGTTTTGGCCATCTTACTTACTTCCCAAGCTTGCCTCCTCTAAAAGCATCACTGAGAAGCTCCAATCCTAGGAGAAATGCCATGTATCATAACGATCTGCAGAAGGACTCTACAGGTCAGAAAGCATGTTCTGGGAGAACTTCAGGAGAACAAGAAGGGGATAGGCTTGGCTTTGCCGGTCCTCTCCTCCAGATCCTTTCAAGGCAACACTTTATTGCCAACTGATCACATCAGAAACTGGGCGATGGGAGATACGCTTATGCAGTGTGTGTGTTCCCATCACCAACAGGAGACTCTTTGTGAGGAGTAGACACTCTGATGGATCTTTCCCTGAAGACGTGACAATTAAGGCAATAAATGTGGGTTTGTGGCTGTTCCTGCATCAGACAATCTGACCACCTTATTTTATGTGTAGGAACCACAAGTTCCATCCGATGTGGCTCATAATTTACCATCTCACTGAAGCCCTAGAACGCTTGCAAGTTACTCTGACCCCCAAGTCTAGATTCTGAATTTTTTAAATGCGAATAACAACAATTCCTTCCTACCTCATTGCATTGCTTCCATGCTTGAATGAGATAGTGCATTTAAACCACTAACATCGACATGTACAAACTGCACAATAAAAAGTGGTTGTTAATGGCGATGGTGGTCCTCTTCTTTCCTTTTTCTCCTTCTTTTTCCCCAATATCTACTACATTTCTCCTTCCCTTTCTCCCTCCTCTTTCTTCATCCTAACCACTGTGCATAGCCTTTATGCCTAGAAACTATTTTTCAAACAATGGTCTGTTGATGTGAAAATAGTCTGACTAGTACCCAACAAACTCTATGGCAGTGCATAAATATAAGGAAGAAAAAGACAGAGTCTTATCCAGCCTTAAAGACCACTACCAACTATGAAAATATCCTAAGTTAAGCCTGGCGGACCAGTCAACTTTCAGCCTGGAACCTTTCCAGCAAAGCTACTTATTAGTGGGTTATTATATCAGTATAAATGTTTATATCTATCTATTATATATAATATATGCATAGAGTTTCTATTGACTTTACCTACTCTCAGCCTTAGAGATTAAGACTGCAGGCCTGGTTACAAATCACCTATAGTTGTTAGAAAATAAAATGTGTTAAAGTTTGGAGCGACTACAGTGACAATGGCATACAACATATTCAAGTTCAAGATCTTATTAATAAAACAAAACATATTAGAGATAAGAAACAACATCAAATGCTATGGCTTGCATAATTATTTCCAGCTGTGTGCAGAAAATTCACGGGCCATTACCAGAAAGATTACAGATTATTTCAGTCTTTCCTTAAACCTAAGTTGTTAAAGTTGAAAAACTATGTGGGAACTTTTTGAAGGTTCAATATGAATTAGCCCTTCTCTCTTTAGTCTCCATGGTTCTTCCGGGCAAGGAAACAGTAACAATTGAAGCACACAAACCATGAAAGTGTCTGGGGATGGAACAGCAAGGCCGTTCCAGTATCTGGCTGACCCACTGTCAATTACATTGCAGCTTGCCACGCTGTGACCAATGCCCCTTCCTTCAGGTCACTAAAGGCAGGTGTGATTTTGGAAGACCAGAAGCAAAGGTGAGAAAAGGACAGAAGCAAAGGCAAAACAAAACAAAGCCAGACCTGGAGATCACTTTGAAACCCTTCCCTCTCAACGTAAGTGCTGCCGCTTTTTTCTTGTTTGTTTTTTTACACTATTGCTTGCCCCTCAGGCATCAAGCTGTTAGTGTATGCAGGAGGGATTAAAGTGAGACTGCATGTTGGATGAAGTATAAATTAAAATTATACTTCTGTCAGTCTGGAATCAGGGATTGTTTCTCAAGGTCTCCCCAAACACTTAATTTCAAATGAGTCTTCATTTATTACTTCAAGAAAGGCTAAATGCATAATTTATCAGCAGCTTTCTGTCAATATACCCTTAGAAGCATGTTTCCCATGAGTCTTTGAGTAAAAATATGTTATGCTAATTCTATTAGTTGGGTACACAGGAGCTGTGGAAGAAAGTAAACAAGCATTAAAAGGAGACACATGTGAACAAAGAAATACCTACCAACCTACCGTCCAGGGTTAAATTACCAAGGGAACGGCACAGAGTTGGTAAACTTGTCCCATAATGTAGGCGGGATTTTCTCCCGACTGCTCTGGGCGGGTGATGCAGCAGGGAGCCAGGTGTGATAGTGATGGGGACTTACCGGGTCTCCAGGGGCACGTTGCTGTTTAGCACCCAGCTGTCCTGAAGCTGAACTGACTCCGGCGTGGTGGCCAGGTCATTGGGCGCGGGAGCTGGGGCGTGAATCTGACTCCGCCGATTGGTCAGCGAGTTCCTGTTGAGGGAGTTGGCTGACGAGTGGTGATGGGACAGCGTGTGGTTGTGCGGGGGTGGCAGAGGGGGCCTCAGAGTCGACTGGCTGTGGTGGTTCGGAGGGCCTGAGAAAAGAGGAAGGAGAAACGGCCATTAGGGGCTTCAGAATGCGGCCGCGATCACTCTGCAAGCCTGCGGAGGACAGCCTGGAACCAAAGCCTCGATATTGACAACTGCCGAATGTCACGAACTACAGATGCAGATATGACTGTGTCCAGCATCCCATTGTCAGTTACTAACAAATAGCATACATTGATTTGCCTTTATCCCTCGGCATCAAATTAAGAATGAGAAACTAGGTTAGCAAAACCAGGCTGGTGAGGACTGACCAGTGGAATTATTTGAAACATATTAATTCTGCAATGAAGGTAACATGATATTCAAGGCTGAGCATTGTTGTAACAAGTCCCTAGCCCATTTCCTGGTAAACCAGGACACTCCAGACATTCTTTAAAAACATGGCATCTTTCTGAAGGTATAAGAAAGATGGCACACTCTAAGTCAGGGAGTAGTAAATTTAAACACCTATCAGGGGCCAGGCAGGAAAGTGAAGTGGGCTGGGGTGAACTGGAGAGGGTAGGGAGAAGCCCTCACTCAGATCCAGGCTCACGTGGCCATGTAGGGGTTGGAGCTCAAGGCAGATGATCTTCCAGTTTTTCTAAGAGAGCTGAAGATCTGGACTTTTTCAAAAGAGTTTCCTGTTTTTTAAAAAATGTTGACAATTAAAACATATGTGTGTGTGTTTTTGTGTGTTTGCGTGTTTATATATATGTTTATATACACACATATATTCACATGTATATGTATACTTTTTTTTTTTTAAATGAGAATCAACAAAACACACCTGTGAGCCCGCTCAGATCAGGGGCTTCATAACATCTGTCCTCTGAGAGATGAACCCTGAGGACCCAGTCTCTGGAGAAGGTCAGGGTTGATGTTTTCAAACCACGACCCTTACTCCAAATTGCATCCTGGTTTCTAAACTTGCGATCCTCTGTCCTTGCAGGAAAAAGGCACAAAGGACAACTATACCCCTGTACATATTCCCCTGTAAATATGACCACGGATGACAATTCCACACACCGTTTTCCTAGCAACCCACTCTCCACCTACAAAGTGAAATATTTTAAGCATAATGAAAATGAAGGTCGTTCACTATGCAACGTAAGCCTATGATTTGGTTTTAATGGCTGCTGAAACATGACTTTTAATTTGTGTCCTTTGAGGAAGTTTATTTTTTGAAGCCTCCAGTCGGAGATGGCAGCCCGCCAGGTGACTGCCAAGCCTTGTCATTTTGGCCCCTGCCAACTTTGAATATCCTCAGCCCCTGCTGTCCTGGCTTTAAGAAGTTGGCTCAAGTCATTTAAACAAGCAATTTGACACAAATTTCAACTACTTGTCTCCTTATGTGACCGGGCTACATCTCCAAAAGGTGTAATCTACATTCCGTGGCTCCTGGGAAGCTTGCAGAAACGTTCCGAAAGAAAGACAACATGTCATCAAGAAGATCCTAGGTTTGGAGAGCATCATGACCATTGAAAACAGGAAAGAAAAATACAGAGGAAAGTGGTTCCTTGAAGTTTGCATCTCTGGGCTGAAATTACTTGGGGGGATTTTTTTTGGTGTGCAGAAAAAGACGACTAAAACTAAAACCTAATGGGAAATGCCACTGTACAAGTTGTATAGATTTTAAATCGCGTCCTCCAAATGAACCTGCAATTCATATTTTCCATTCTGCACCAGTGACATTTTAAATATATCTTTGAGGGAGTTCCATTGCTCTAGCAGGCTATTATATTTTCTGGCATTGTTGTCTGTCTTGTAATCTATTATTATATAGTTATTTACGTGTGTCTGTCTCGTATTAGTGGAAAGAGGTGAGAAAAGGGGGTGAAATGATGTAATAATGATCCTTCAGAGATGCTATACAAGCCCCTCACACAAGGTTAATGAATTCTCATGCCTTTCTTTCTCTCCCTCTCAACTCCCATCCAAGTGGTGTCATTATTCTCCATTAGTTAGGTAATTATGAGACTTGCCTCGGGAAGGCGAGATGAATCAGTGTTCAAGCGAGAACCCACCCTCCCCAGCCGCAAGCCCTAACCTACCATCTCCCTCAGCCCCCAGCCCCCGCCCTCCAGCCCTCCAGACCACACACTCTCCCAAAGTACAAAGAGGCCGTGTGAGGGATTTAATTCACTAAATGAGATATCGGGACCCTCCTGCTTCCTGTCTGTTCACCCTGAGATTTCTCTGTCTGCTCCAGCCTGGGTGGCCCTTCCCTGTCCATCTGTGTTCAGTGTGGGTGGAATTCCTGTGGTTGCCTTTCTGCGGACACAGCCAGGGATGGTGCTGATGGGGGAATGGAAACGTCGACCTGGGCATGGTGTGGTATGTTCCAAACAAAACAGAGGCTGAGTTTTCCAGTTAATTGAAAGAAACGTCAAACTCTCTTTCCATTCCTCCTAAAGAGAAGGCCTAGGGTTTCATGGGGTCGGGGGGAGATGGAGAAAGAAGTGCAGAGGAAGATGAACAAATACTTAACTCTCCACTCACCCGGGTCCTCCTATAAAGCAACAAGCTCTTTCACTGCACTTACATCAAATGACTGATAGCAATTACAACAAAAACTATCCCCCGTCCTCAATAGCGAAAGATGTTCTCCTTATACCGTTGCTCATTTCCACTGTGACGTTGATCATATTTTCTCATTTCTCTCTCTATCCAAAACACAAACTTTTCAACTAGGTACAGGAACTAGAAGGAAAAGACAATGACAACACCGAGGGGTAAAGGCTACCACTGGGGGAGAAGCAGAGCGGTGCGGGAGCACTGAGCCAGTGGTTAGGAGATAAAATCGGAAGAACTGAGCTCAAGGATCGGGTCTGACCACTTTTGAGTTGTGTGATCCTGGGCCTGAGACTTCACTTCTTTAATTGTCAGTCTCCTCACCTGCCAAATGATGAAAACAGCAGTAACTACCTGTAAGGAAGTTCGAGGGGAAGATGAATGTAAAATGCTAAACATGCTACCCGATGGCTGGCAAGTTCCCCCAAACCATGTGCAGGGAACACTGCTTGGTTCTCCTAGGAATAAACGGATGGATAAAGACGTAACTGCAGCTCTCAAGGATCCCAGATTTGAGTAGATGGAGTACACCCAGAGTTCATCTCTCTAGGCCAGGAGTCACAAACCAGCAGCACCCAAGCTGAATATTACCAAAAATTCAAGGTCAAGATTGTATATCGTGTTCCGGACTTCTGACTTCTCTTGAAAACAAAAACAAATTGAAGTCTGTATTCCCTCAAGGCAACAATTGGATAGAGCTGAATGCCATTGGGTGGGTTTGTTTGTTTAGTTTGTTTCTGTCATCAGCCCGAATGATCCCTTGTTACCTTCATCTGGTCGGATGTATGCATTTATGTTACTGGCTGGTGGGCATTTATGTTTTTGACTGCTGGCTTGACTTGGGGTTCCTTAGCATTCTGTGTGGGTCACGTACCTCTAATATAACAACATCTCTGCTAGAGCCAATGATCTCAAGCACTTTTCGTGTTTGTTTTTGTTATACTCATCCAATGCGTTTGCAGGATGTGATGGTTTTCTATTTCAAAAAATGCAGACAATGGCAAGCAACAGGCCTTACTGCTTTCTAAGAAGCTAAATGACATGAAAAGCCATTCTCCAAGGCAAGTGTTGTCTTCAGTCTGTGGTGAAACAAAAATGAATACCTCAGCTTGATGAAGGAAACTTCGCATCCACTCTGAGTTCCATACTTTTATTGGGCTTAATTCATGTGCATCAAATGGCTCTTCTATTACATAAATATGAAATCACATAATAATGTAATTGAGCCACGAATAACTGTGTAACATGAACACTTACATGGTATCAACCTAATAAGTAGGCTTTTAGCAGGCAAAAGGGAACGGTCATTAAAATTGCTGTGTTAACCTATTATTCTACACCTGATTTATCTCAGGTCCAGAACCTGGAATTTGTTTTTAGGTACTGTGGGGCTTTTCGTCCTAGGAAGAAGGAACTATATATTGGTTCTTTGTTAAAAGCTAGGGTGGGACAGATAGGACCTGTAGCAAAGATCAGTCAATTTGTGGAGAAGGTGCTTCCTGTAGATTTAAAAATTAAGTGCTTGAATGAATGCTTAACTTGTCCTGTTTGCTTGTTTGGACTTATTTGCTTGAATGGTCTATGCTTCTGAGCTTTTAGATTTGCTGTGGGACAGTTGCCAGCAATTTTGATCCAGACAGAGATGCCGTTCACGTATTCTGTCCTTCCTAAATGCCAATTGGTTGACAGTGGAGTTTTAAAAAAATAAAGCAATGCTTCTTTATCAGTTCACAATATCAATTCCAACAAAGTTGTGTGGCCACTACAAAATCAACTCTGTTTTTTAAATTTTTTAAGTATAGTCGATTTACGATATCGTATAAGTTTCAGTGTACAGCACAGCAATTCAGTTATACATATAATATATATGTATGTATATATATTCTTTTTCAGATTCTTTTCCCATATAGGTTATTATGTAATACTGAGTATAGTTTCCTGTGCTAAACAGTAGGTCCTTGTTGGTTTTCTATTTTATGCATGTATATGTTAATCCCAGCCTCCTAATTTATCCCTCCCCCCATCCCCCTTTCCCCTTTGGTAAAAATTAGTTTGTTTTCTGTGTCTGTGAGTCTCCTTCTGTTTTGGAAATAAGTTCATTTGTGTCTTTTTTTTTTTTTTGATTCCACATATAAGCTATATCATATGGTATTTGTCTTTCTCTGTCTGGCTTACTTCACTTAGTATGATAATCTCTAGGTCCATCCATGTTGCTGCAAATGGCATTATTTCATTCCTTTTTATGGCTGAGTAGTATTCCATTGTGTATATATACTGAAGTATCAACTCTTGTGTTGACTAGATGAGTGGTGCTCAAACAGCATGTGGAAACCAGCAACACCCACATTTTAAATAATGTATAAAGAAAGAATTTTCTTTGCAGCTAAGGAAGTAAATTCACAATAATTGGCTATTGTTGTTGCATTTTTCCTAAATAAACAGCTGGGGGAGGCATTTAGGCTGGGTCTACCCTTGCCAAGCGGGGTGTTGATGACAGTGGGAAGGCAGGGATGAACTCAGATTGGTGGTGTCTTGCCCACACCAATTATTCCTGGCAATTAAAAATGATGATAAAATGTGTGAAAGAAAAAATAAAAGTAGAGTCCTGCCTAGCTGCTAATAATTCACTCACTCTTCGAGATGGCATGTCAATTGTTGGCCTCTAAAAAAATTTCAACCCTTCGAACCCCAAGATAATGAATTAACCGCAAACTGTCTGCCTTAAGAACTTCATCTTTGGAGCAAGTTCCATCTTGATGGCAATTTGAAGATGCAAGAAGTGGGGATGGTGTTGACAGAGCTTCTGGAGTCTCTGGGTGATGAAAACTGGTACCAGGACACCCTGTTCAAATTTGACCTTGAATAGGAGCTAGAGGGAGTCGGAGGTGAGAATTTTCAAGAGTAACAGCCCCTGGTTAGAACTATGGAGAGTGGAGGCTATTGCAGATGGCCAGGCTGCTGGGTGGCTTTGAACCCCTGCTTGGCCACTTACTAGCTGTGTGACCACTGGAAAGTTACGTATTGTTTTCTGAGTCTGTTTCTTCATCTGTAAAATGGGTATAGAGATTTTACTTCTTTCATATGGTTGTTAGGAGAATCAAATGAGAATATTTATAGGGAGCCTAGCACAATTCTTAGCATATAGTAAGCTATCAGCACATATTATTTTGTGTTATAATTAACAATACCAGTAATAGTAATAACCGCAATAGCAACCATAGTTCTGGTGAAAGTAATGAGTACCTCCTGGGTCACTCCAGTTTTCCTAGCTCTTTGAGGTGGCAGCTTTCATGGTGAGATATCAAATCAACATATGGAGGCAAAGTCACTAACCTCAGACCTCTCTACCTTCAAATTCTGTCTACAGAAGGGCATAGTGACTAAGTGACACGGCACAGGCATTCATACAGGTGGTCTTAAGAGCATCTCTGTAAGAGCCTGCCGAAGTGGAACTTGGGATTCAGAACTGTCCCATTTCCATAAACAAATAATGACAACAAACCAATAATACTGACAATAGATGCTATGAATTAAGCTCTCCCTGTGTGTCTGATCCTGTGGTAAGTCTGTACTTAAATTATTTCAGGGTATTCCCACTCACTCCTATGGGATAGGTTCTCTTATCGTCCCCATTTATACAGATCCTGCACATGAGGCTCAGAGAGGTTAAGTAATTCGCCAGTGGTCACACAGCTCAGTAAACGGTAGAGCTGATATTTGACCCCAGGGTCTCTTCCCCACTCTGCCCCATGCAGAGGAGCACGAGGTCCCAGAGAGCACGCACACAGGGAGGGAATGAGGACCCTGCCCCAGTTTATGCACGCCCCCACAGATACAGAGGAAAACTGGCTTGACGCATTTCTTTGCACATGTGCTTAAACTGTAGAAGCAAATCTTGTGAGAAAGTGAAGGGAATCGCCCACCTCAAAGCTCTGGCCCTCACAGTGCTGCTTGAATCAGGAGAAATAGGTCAGAACAGCCAAAGTGCAGCGCAGTCTCTTTTCTGTGCTTTCCCAAAAGGTCCTCCTCAAACTTCCTCCTCCACGCTGCATCCCTGGCTCCCAATTACGTCTGCTGGAGGCAGAAACGAGGGCACACTGGTCCCATCTCATCCTGCCAGCTCTGACTGGAGGCACTTTGCCAATAGCCCCGGGTTGGGGGGAGGGGGGGGGTCCAGATCCAGCTTCCTCCTACATTTGGAGAGAGGCTTACTTATTTGTCTCAAAGTACTGGATGCTGTGGACATTCAGCTTGCTCCCTCCTTCCCTGTCTTTAATATCTACTGAATGATTGGTTTCCTAAAGAGTGGACTCTTATTTTTTATTATTGACCCTCCTATGGTATTGCTGGCTTTGCAGGATGGTTGACTGGTCTGCAGTATTTCTTGCATCTGGCTCTTATTGTCAGGCTGCACATTTCTCCGCATTTCAGAATAGAGGAGAAAAAAGAAAGCAGGATGAAGGAGCCAGCCAAGTTACGGCCTCTTTCTCATCTCCCAGGGGGCCTCAGATAGGCTCTGGCCAGTGCCTCTTGGCCTGAGTTGCACAGTCCTGGACCAGGGGTCATCCTTCATGGAAAGACCCCAGTCAGCTTGACCAGAGCACCAGAGAAGGAAAGGATGGTACTTACTCATAAGGAATGATTTGTAGTTCTCTTGCTTACATAAAATGTATGACCTCCAAGAAAAAATATTCCGGGTGCCTTCATAATGACACATCCCATGCCAGAAGCATGGGGATGATTGCAGTCATAAGGAGCAATCACTTGCAGGCTTAGAAACCAAAGTTCTGTCACCTCTACCTACATTCAGAAACAACTACGGTTTAGAGGGACATACTAGCTCATCTAAGAACAATCGCTCACATTTAATAAGCCCCAGCTGTGTGATAAGCACGCTATATATTGCACCTTATTTCAAACTTATAATACTCTACTCAATATTCTGTGAAAACCTATATGAGAAAAGAATCTGAAAAAGAATGAATATATGTATATGTGTAACTGAATCGCTTTGCTGTACACCTGAAACTAACACAACATTGTAAATCAACTATACTCCAATAAAATCAAAATGAAAAAAAACTTATAATAACCTTCAGAATAGATATTGTCGTCCACTTTAAAGATGAGGAAATGGAGGGGCAAGGAGGTTACATGATAAGTTTCCCTTCGTACATTTTGTATTTAACTGTATTACATTTGGGCCCCTTTCCAGTGCACACAGGGTACACCTCTTTCATCACCCTTGGCACAAGGTTTTGTATTATTTTTGGACTCTCCTGTGTTCCCCGCTAGACTGTGAGCTCCTCCAATGCATAGAGCATGTCTCTCTTATTTTTACATCCCCAGCACAAGGCTACAGTACCTGGCACAGAAGTAGCACAGAGTGAATGAACAAATGAATTGACAACTCATGTCCCTGGAGGGTGGTGAGCCTCAGCAGAGAGGGATCAGAGTAGATTTCTGCCTCTGCTCTTTGAGCATGTAGTTAATTCCCCTAATGCTTATTGCCCTCGGAGGGTCCATTAACAGGGAGAGAGCCAGACACGGGAGGAAGGTGACTTCCATCCTCTCTGTTTTAGTTTGTTTGTTTTTTCCTGGCTCTGCTTGAATTCCTTTTTATTTTTATTAATAACAATCTTAGCTATAATAAAATTCAGCTCCTTAGAGTGTACATTTTAGTATTTTAAAAGTATATTCACTGAGATGTGCAAACATCACTGCTGTCTAATTTTAGGACATTTCTGTCACCACCCCTCTCCCCACCGCGAGGAAACCCCATACCCATTAGCAGGTGCTTTCCAATCCCACCTGTTAATCTACTTTCTGTTCCCATGAATTTGCCTATTCTGGACATTTCATTTTAATTAATTAATTTATTATTTTTTTTTTATTTTTGGCTGCGTTGGGTCTTCATTGCTGCATGCGGGCTTTCTCTAGTTGCGGCGAGCGGGGGCTACTCTTCATTGCAGTGCGCGGGCTTCTCATGCGGTGGCTTCTCTTGTTGCGGAGCATGGGCTCTAGGCGCACGGGCTTCAGTAGTTGTGGCACGTGGGCTCAGTAGTTGTGGCTCGTGGGCTCTGGAGCGCAGGCTCAGTAGTTGTGGCGCACGGGCTCATGTTGCTCTGCGGCATGTGGGATCTTCTGGACCAGGGCTTGAACCCGTGTCCCCTGCATTGGCAGGCGGATTCTTAACCACTGCGCCACCAGGGAAGCCCTGGACATTTCATATAAATGATGATTCTCTCTGGTTTTTTATAACCACGATGTTTGTCTGTTGCAGAGTCCCGTTGGAACCAATCAAAGTTAGATTTCAGATGGGGGCCACTTCATACCACTTAAAAAAAATCTTTCCCGGGCAACCTGAAGCCAGTCCTTCACAGGAACTTTTTGGCTGGGGCCCCCGCTGCTGTTGATACTTTTCAGGTGGAGATTGTTAGGCGATGACCATTTGAGAGCCAACTGTACACTTGAGGCTCTGAGGGGGATCCTGAAATTTGTTCCAGGGCTTCAGGCATGGCTGTAATCACAGCGGAGAGCCATTTCTGATCAGCTAAAACCTAGCCACGCACAGGCAGGGACTCTTGAGGGGAGGAAGAAAGAGAGAGAGAAGTCTTGAATCGGGTGCCAAACCAGCAGCTACCCTTGAATTACAAGCTTAATAGTGCTTGTTGGTTTGGGACTGTACTGCCCAAATAGGGCAAGTTCTCACCTCTGACGGATGACAAAGGGATTCTAATCATAGATGCCACATCATTTTACCATAGCCCTATACTCACTCCTTGCTTTCTTAAATCATCAGGAAAGTATCACTTGAGATCAATGTCAACTCCATTAGCTACTTTCCAAGTGACAAATACAAAAAGAAAAAAAAAAGACCACTTGAAATATTTGAGAGAAATCCTTCTAAAGAGAAGATTCTATTGCGAAGTTACATCTGAGCAGTGCCTGTCTGAGCATTTCAATAAATCTACATTACCCTAGGTATTTTGGCATCCTCTGGGAGAGGAAAGCCTATCAGTAGAAAGTAATGATTTTGGGTTTTTCAATTGCCCTAAGGATCTTGACAATGCTATTAAGACCCATGCTCTCCCTGTTGAGAAGTTTAGGAGTGAAATTATTAATACGCCCAGACGTTATGTTGATTGTTGCGCTGTAGCAGAAAATACTCTCTCTCTTATTTGAGCTGCATTATCACTTTCCCAAGCAGAGAATTGCATCAAAAATTTAAACTCCTCTCATTCCAACTCATCTCATAGCTTTTCAAGGTCTTATTGTAAATAGGCTGGGCATAATTTGGATATTTCTCTACCCATGAAAGATAGTATGCTTTTCAAAGGCCAGACTTTTTTTTTTTTTAAATAAAAATCACAGTGGAATTTTCTTCCATCAATATGTCATTCTTTAGCTCTTTAACTAGGTTTTCCTTGGGGTGTATTTCATTCTTTTTTTTTTTTTCTTTGAAATGGTCACAATTATTTCCCCTGAACATAGGAAGAGGATCAAAACAAAGATAAAATATGATTCTGATTTCAGATTGAGCCTCTGAGTAACAGAATGATGGGTACAAGCTCTGATCTACACCATTCGCTAATACCAAGAATGACTGAAGCGCACTAGTTAAATGGCAAGGACAGGATAAAGGTTCCTGGAGCATTTTCACTTCAAAGCTCAGCAGAATTATTTACTATCTGGGTGACCTTTTCCCCAGATCTCTCGTGGTACACACCTTATAGGGCAAGGGAACAAAAGTTTCTCCATACTATATAAACAGAAGTCAGGGGAATGTCAGACCTTGAACTGCATCTGGTTTCATGTCAAGTGACAGCTGATATAATGGGATATACAGGGCATATTGCTGGAGATGTTTTCAGGATACTCTATCTGCCTTCAAAATACACACACACACACAAACACACACACACACAAGCACATAATTATCCCAGAGAAACAAATATCTGAGAGCTTCCTGAAGAAGCATTCCCCTCCCAGGATTACATGGTTCATGTACTATCAGAGAGAGTGCCCTTTGGATTTTCTTTATAATTGTTTGGTGTTTTCTCTCAAAGTTGTCTTGGAACTGCTTTGCACTCTTAGTTAAAGTGGATCAGACAGTGCTCATGGTTCTTCTTATGATGTAGCATGGATTATGAGCAGGAATACCCAGTGCTGAGCAGGGAAAGATGAGAAAATCCACCCCTGGGCGCTACCCAAGAGTCCCAGGATGCAAGCAACTTTCAGAAAACACTGGGACCAACAGGACGCCAGTGTGCTCTGCAGATCTCAGTTTTCCGGGGGAGGAGGTGTCGATGACATTAGAATCACCGTCTCCTACTGTGCCCCTGCCTTGGAAAACAGGGTTTCCTCTTAGCCATGGTTCATCATGCCATTTCCAGGGCTTTTTCACAGTCTTTTCAACATTGATTTCTCCAGTTTTGCCAGGGCAACTTCTTTCGACAACCAGAGTTATGAAGTAGGTAACCCGTCTATCCTTCTGTTTCCCCATCCATTAAAGGTGGTTAATAACCATCCCTACTTGGTAAAGAGAGTTAAATGAGATAGTATGTTTAAAGCTAAAGTGCTTAGAAAATGCATTATGAATAGGAACTACTTAGGAAATGTCAGTATTTAGTTATTTTTGCCTAACCAGGCTAATTCTTTCTAGAGATGGTGGAGAGAGGAGTGAAATAGATCCTGTGACTCCAGGATTATTTCAACAACCTGGAAAACTTCCTGCTGCCAAATATTCTTGAGGTAAATAGCACCATTAAGTATATGGGACCCTTATCTAAAAAAAAAATGATACAAATGAACTTATTTACAAAACAGAAATAGATTCACAGACATAGAAATAAACTTATGGTTACCAAAGGGGAAAGAGGGGGAGGGATAAATTAGGAGTTTGGGATTAACATATACACACTACTATACATAAAATAGACAAACAACAAGGACCCTTTGTATAGCACAGGGAACTATATTCAATATCTTATAATAAATTATAATGGAAAAGAATCTGAAAATGAACAGATATATGTACATATGTATATATATAACACAGATATACCTGTATCTATACCTATATCTATATATATACGTACAACTGAATCAATTTGCTGTACACCTGAAACTAACACATAATAAATCAACTATACTTCAATTAAAAAAAAAAACAACAACAAAGGGTCTTCTTCCTACTCATGAGTTACAATAGCTGTAGGTCTTAAAACATATCGAAATAATCAGTGCTCTTAATTTTCACCTTTTGTAACTTAAATGCATTGAAATAGAACCATCTGATGGTGGGCAATTTGAAGGACCTTATAAGTAGCTTTTCACTTTTTATAAATTTTCCAATTCCCTATGAAAATCAGCATTAGGAAAGCTTAGCTTTTCTTGAACCTTGGTGTTCCTATTTAGTATCAGCCCTCATTTTGCATGAAAAACTTGTGGAAAATCCAGACTTTTAAGTTTCTTTTGCTGAGGTTCACCTGTGAGCCAAGCAAGTTGCTCTATTACTGCTATTCACCAGTGAACACCCTGAGGCCCCGAGTTATTCATCACATTTAGATGGCGTAAGTCATGAATTAGCAATTTGTTTCTCAGGCTTCTTGGGTTACTAAAACTTTCTAGTATTTATCATCTAAAATGGGATTATTCTTAATCCCATAACATAGAGAATGAGTCATCTCTTTCATGAAATAATCAGATTTGGTAGAGCAAATAATTTCCGTTTCCAACACTGCTTATCTGACACTTTAACAGTGTGGCCTGGGAAGGCTTCTCAATAAGATGATATTTGATCAAAGACCTGAAGGAAAGAGGGAGAGAGCCATTCCAATATCTGGGGGAAGAAACATAGCAGGCAGAGAAAAAGCAAGAACACAGACATTTTAAAATCTGGGATGTGTGTAGGGATTGGCCAGATTATCAGCTTAGGTTTGTCTCTTCCATTCAGCTTCAAGCCTTGTTCTCAAAGAAAACATTGAACACTGAGCCTGCACTCTAGAGCCCACAAGCCACAACTACTGAGCCTGCATGCCACAACTCCTGAAGCCCGCTCGCCTAGAGCCCGTGCTCCACAACAAGAGAAGCCACCGCAATGAGAAGCCCGCACACCACAATGAAGAGTAGCCCCCGCTCGCCACAACTAGAGAAAGCCCGTGTGCAGCAACAAAGACCCAACACATCCAAAAATAAAATAAATAAAATAAAATAAAATAATTAAAAACAACAACAACAACATTGAAGTAGATAAGAAAGGCCCTCCTCTGGGACCGGAGGAGTGGGAGAGGACTGGAAGATGTTTGCCCCACCCACTCGACACCAGGAATCCTACTGAGCTCCCAGGCCGGGTCCCCCACCCTCCAAGGCACCACCCCCCACCACCCCCTGCCGCATAGGTCCTGGGGACATAGGAGGGAGGCCAGGGGAGAGCAGGAGAGGCAGGCAGGAGGGGCCCTCCAGGACCGGAGGAGCAGGAGAAGAGCGGAGGGCACTGGTTCCACCCTTTCAGGCCCGGAGAGCCTGCTGGGCTCCCAGGTAGGGTCCCCCGCCCTCTGAGACCAGAGGCAGGAGGCACGCCTGGGCCCCTTCTCTTCCACTGAGCCTAAGCCCCACACCCCCCAGGGCCTTTTCCAGCCCTGGGGGTCCTAAGCATAGGCCCCGCCCACCATCCAAACCCCACCCCTGCTTAGGCCCCGCCCTCCACAGGCAAGGCCATTTCCACCTTTTTTTTTTTTTTTTCTCCTCCTCTTTTTTTTACTATTGTGGTTCTGTTTTACCTTCCAGTTGTTGTTTCATCTATATTTTTATTTTTAGATTCTTTCTAACATATCTGTTAGTTTCCTAGTCTAATTTTATTTTTTACTTTGTTATTGTTTTCCTTTTTTTATTGTTGTTTTTTTTGCCGCCCCACGTGGCTTGCAGGATCTTGGTTCACGACCCGGGGGTCGGGCCAAAGCTCCTGCAGTGGGAGCTCTGAGTCCAAACCACTGGACTAACAGAGAACCTCAGACCCCAGGGAATTTTCATTAGGGTGAGGTCCCCTGGAGGTCCTCATCTTGGCACCAAGACCCAGCTCTACCCAACAGCCTACAAGCTCTAGTGTGGGAAGCCTCAGGCCAAACAAGCTGTAAGACAGGAACACAATTCTACTAATCCAAAAAAAAAAAAAAAAAAAAAATGAGATGGCAAAAAAATATGTCACAGATGAAGGAGCAAGGTAAAATCCTACAAGACCAAATAAATGAAGAGGAAATAGGCAATCTACCTGAAAAAGAATTCAGAGTAATGATAGTAAAGATGATCCAGAACTTCGGAAAAAGAATGCAGGCACAGATTGAGAAAATACAAGAAATGTTTAACAAAGATCTAGAGAACTAAAGGACAAACAAACAGAGATGAACAACACAATAACAGAAATGAAAAATACTCTAGAAGGAATCAATAATAGAATAACTGAGGCAGAAGAATGAATAAGTGAACTGGAAGACAAAATGGTGTAAATAACAGCTGAGGAGTAGAATAAACAAAAAAGAATGAAAAGCATTGAAGACAATCTCAGAGACCTCTTGGACAGCACTAAACGCACTAACATTCGAATTATAGGGGTCCCAGAAGAAGAAGAGAAAAAGAAAGGGTCTGAGAAAATATTCGAACAGATTATAGTGGAAAAATTCCCTAACATGGGAAAGGAAATAGCCACCAAAGTCCAGGAAGCACAGAGAGTCCCATACAGGATAAACCCTACGAGAAGCACACCAAGACACATATTAATGAAACTAACAAAAATTAAATTCAAAGAAAAATATTAAAGCAGCAATGGAAAAACAAAAAATAACATACAAAGGAATCCCCATAAGGTTATCAGCTGATTTTTCAGCAGAAACTCTGAAGACCAGACGGAAGTTGCAGGATATACTTAAAGTGATGAAAGAGAAAAACCTACAACCAAGATTACTCTACCTAACAAGGATCTCATTCAGATTCGATGCAGAAATCAAAAGCTTTTCAGAAAAGCAAAAGCTAAGAGAATTCAGCACTACCAAATCAGCTTTACAACAAATGGTAAAGAAACTTCTCTAGGCGAGAAACACAAGAGAAGAAAAAGACCCACAAAAACAATCCCACAACAATTAAGAAAATGGTAATAGGAATACACATATCGATAATAACCTTGGATGTAAATGGATTAAACGCCCCAACCAAAAGACACAGACGGGCTGAATGGATACAAAAACAAGACCCATATATATGCTGCCTACAAGAGACCCACTTCAGACCTAGGGACACATACAGACTGAAAGTGAAGGGATGAAAAAAGATATTCCATGCAAATGGAAATCAAAAGAAAGCTGGAGTAGCGATTCTCATATCAGACAAAATAGACTTTAAAGTAAAGACTATTACAAGAGACAAAGAAGGACACTACATAATGATCAAGGGATCAATCCAAGAAGAAGATATAACAATCATAAATGTTCATGCACCCAACATAGGAGCACCTCAATACATAAGGCAAATGCTAACAACCATGAAAGGGGAAATCAACAGTAACACAATAATAGTAGGGGACTTTAACACCTCACTTACACCAATGGACAGATCATCCAAACAGAAAATAAATAAGGAAACACAAGCTTTAAATGACACAACAGACCAGATAGATTCAACTGATATTTATAGAACATTCCACCCAAAAGTGGCAGAATACACTTTCTTCTCAGGTGCACACAGAATGTTCTCCAGGACAGATCACATCTTGGGTCACAAATCAAGCTTCGGAAAACTTAAGAAAACTGAAATCGTATCAATCATCTTTTCTGACCGCAACGCTATGAGACTGGAAATCAATTACAGGAAATAAACTGTAAAAAACACAAATACATGGAGGCTAAACAGCGCACTACTAAATAACTAATAGATCACTGAAGAAATCAAAGAAGAAATAAAAAGATACATAGAAGCAAATGACAATGGAAACACGACGACCCAAAACACACGTGACGCAGCAAAAGCAGTTCTAAGAGGGAAGTTTATAGCAATACAATCCTACCTTAAGAAACAAAAAAAATCTCAAATAAATGATCTAACCCTACATTTAAAACAACTAGAGAAAGAAGAACAAAGAAAACCCAAAGTCAGTAGAACGAATGAAATCATAAAGATCAGAGCAGAAATAAATGAAATAGAAACGAAGAAAACAATAGCAAAGACCAATAAAACTAAAAGCTGGTTCTTTGAGAAGATAAACAAAATTGATAAACCCTTAGCCAGACTCATCAAGAAAAAAAGGGAGAGGATGCACATCAATAAAACGAGAAATGAAAAAGGAGAAATCACAGTTGACACTGCAGAAATACAAAGGATTATAAGAGACTACTACAAACAACTATATGCCAATAAAATGGACAACCACGAAGAAATGGACAAATTCTTGGAAAGGTACAATTTTCCAAGACTGAACCAAGAAGAATTAGAAAATATAAACAAACCTATCACAAGTAATAATATTGAAACTGTAATTAAAAATCTTCCAACAAACAAAAGTCCAGGACCAGATGGCTTCACAGGTGAATTCTATCAAACATTTAGAGAAGAGCTAACACCAATCCTTCTCAAGCTCGTCCAAAAATTTGCAGAGGCAAGAACACTCCCAAATTCATTCTATGAAGCCACCATCACCCTGATACCAAAACCAGAAAAAGATATCACACAAAAAAGAAAATTATAGACCAGTATCACTGATGAATGCAGATGCAAAAATCCTGAATAAAATACTAGCAAACAGAATCCAACAACATTGTAAAAGGATCATACAGCATGATCAAGTGGGATTTATCCCAGGGATGCAAGGATTCTTCAATACACACAAATCAATCAATGTGATACACCATGTTAACAAATTAAGGAACAAAAACCATATGATCATCTCAATAGATGCAGAAAAAACTTTTGACAAAATTCAACACCCATTTATGACAAAAACTCACCAGAAAATGGGCATAGAGGGAACCTACCTCAACATAATAAAGGCCATATATGACAAATGCACAGCAAACATCATACTCAATGGTGAAAAACTGAAACCATTTCCACTAAGATCAGGAACAAAACAAGGATGTCCACTCTTGCCACTCTTATTCAACATAGTTTTGGAAGTCCTAGCCATGGTAATGAGAGAAGGAAAAGAAATAAAAGGAATACAAATTGGAAAGAAAGAAGTAAAATTGTCACTGTTTGCAGATCACATGATACTATACACAAAAAATCCTAAAGATTCTCCAGAAAATGACTAGAACTAATCAATGAATTTGGTAAGGTTGCAGGATACAAAATTAATGCACAGAAATCTCTTGCATTCCTATACACTAACAACAAAAAATCAGAAAGAGAAATTAAGGAAACAATCCCATTTACCATTGCAACAAAAAGAATAAAATACCTAGGAATAAACCTACCTAGGCAGGTGAAAGACTTGTACTCAGAAGACTATAAAACACTGATGAAAGAAACCAAAGATGACATAAACAGATGGAGAAATATACCATGCTCTTGGATTGGAAGAATCAATATTGTGAGAATGACTATACTACCCAAAGCAATGTACAGATTCAATGCAATCCCTATCAAACTACCAATGGCATTCTTCACAGAAACAGAACAAAAAATTTTACAATTCGTATGGAAACACAAAAGACCCCGAATAGCAAAAGCAGTCTTGAGGAAGAAAAACGGAGCTGGAGGAATCAGGCTCCCTGACTTCAAACTATACTACAAAGCTACAGTAATCAAGACAGTATGGTATTGGCACAAAAACAGAAATATAGATCAATGGTACAGGATAGAAAGCCCAGAGATAGACCCACGCACATATGGTCACCCAGTTTATGACAAAAGAGGCAAGAACATACAATGGAGAAAAAATAGCCTCTTTAATAAGTGGTGCTGGGAAAACTGGACAGCTACATGTAAAAGAATGAAATTAGAACACTCCCTAACACCAGACACAAAAATAAACTGCAAATGGATTAAAGACTTAAATGTAAGACCAGACACTATAAAACTTTTAGAGGAAAACATAGGAAAAACACTCTTTGACATAAACCACAGCAAGAATCTTTTTTGACTCAGAGTAATGAGTCATGAAAATAAAAACAAAAATAAACAAATGGGACATAATGAAACTTAAAAGCTTTTGCACAGCAAAGGAAACCATAAACAAGACAAAAAGACAACCCTCAGAATGGAAGAAAATATTTGCAAATGAAAAAATGGACAAAGGATTAATCTCCAAAATAGACAAACAGTTCATGGAGCTCAATATCAAAAAACGAAAAATCCAGTTAAAAAATGGGTGGAAAACCTAAATAGCCATTTCACCAAAGAAGACATACAGATGGGCAAGAGGCACATGAAAAGATGCTCCACATCACTAATTATTAGAGAAATGCAAATCAAAACTACAATGAAGTATCATCTGACGCTGGTCAGAATGGCCATTATCAAAAAATCTAGAAACAGTAAATCCTGGAAAGGGTGTGGTGAAAGGGAACCCTCCTACACTGTTGGTGGGAATGTAAATTGATATAACCACTATGGAGAACAGTATGGAGGTTCCTTAAAAAACTAAAAATAGAACTCCCATATGGCCCAGCAATCCCACTACTGGGCATATACCCTGAGAAAACCATAATTCAAAAAGAGACAGGTACCACAATGTTCACTGTAGCACTATTTACAATAGCCAGGACATGGAAGCAACCTAAGTGTCCATCGACAGATGAATGGATAAAGAAGATGTGGCACATATATACAATGGAATATTACTCAGCCATAAAAGGAAACAAAATTGAGTTATCTGTAGTGAGGTAGATCGACCCAGAGTCTGTCATACAGAGTGAAATAAGTCAGAAAGAGAAAAACAAATACCGTATGCGCACAAAAAAAAAAAAAAAAAAAGGTACTGATGAACCTAGTGGCAGGGCAGGAATAAAGACGTAGACATAGAGAATGGACTTGAGGACACAGTGGGGGAAAGGAGAAGCTGGGGCAAAGTGTGAGCAGCAGCGACATATGTACACTACCAAATGTAAAATAGTTGGCTGGGGGGAAGCAGCAGCATAGCACAGGGAGGTCAGCTCTGTGCTTTTTGATGACCTAGAGGGATGGGATAGGGAGGGTGGGAGGGACGCTTAAGATGGAGGGGATATGGGGATATATGTATGCATATGACTGATTCACTTTGTTGTACAACAGAAACTAACACAGTATTGTGAAGCAATTATACTCCAATAAAGATCTATTAAAAACAATAAAAATAAAAAAGGCCCTGATCCTCTCTGGTCTCTGCCTGATCTGGGACTGAGGCAAGTAGTCTTCGACCTCAGGTCCCTTGCACTTGCCACACCCTTGGCCTGGGGATACAGATTGTGGAGTGGCCCACTCCTTTAGTGTGTGCAGGTCTCAACTAAGTGTCACCTTTTAGGACATGCCTTCCCAAGACAACCTCAGCACTCTTATCTTCCTTACATTGCTTTCTTTTTGTCTAAAGTACTTACCACATTTTTAAAAATTGTCTTTTAGAAAGTAAGCTCCTTGAAGGCAAGGATGCTGTTTTATTCTCTGCTGAATTCCTGGCTCCTGGAACACTTAGTAGATACAATAAAGGGTTGCTGAAAGAATGAATGAATGAATGACACTTTAAGAAGTAAGGTAAGAACAAAGGAGTCGAAAGGAGAGTGTAAATTCTAACAAAAGGGAAAGTCTTTCAAAGGGGCTGTTGCTTGATATCATTTGAGACAAATCGCAAAAGCTTGAACTTGACCGAAGTTCGGGAAAAAAATTATTGCAGGCTTCTTTACCAAAACACAGCTCTATCTCACGCAAACTGCAGCAATTTTTTTCACTTCTGTAGCAATCCAGACGTGACAACAAATGCCTTACAAGCAGAAATCCCCACGGAACTAATGATGGCAGAGGCCTCTGACACACCCCAAGTGGGAATAGACACACTTCACTTCCAAACTCTAACAGGATCTCTGGTGGTTCCCTGGACCACTGGAAAATGTTAGTTTCTCCATCACGAATCTATTGTATTAAAGAATCTCTGCTACAGGCCACTGACTCACCTGAGCAGGGTAAATCCTGATTTATCTCTGTGGCTGGTGATACAAAAGCAAATGCCTGTGGCAAAGGAAAAGGACAGTGCTGCAGAGGATTTGCAAATCAAAAGCAAGATAGATGGAATTCCTCCTCCTTCAGGAAGCCTTTTTGGATTGGATCAGATGAACTCCGACGGCTTCCTTAATGTATGGTGACAAGTGTAAGATATTTTATGGTTGCTCTGTTCTAGGACTACCATTGGGGCCAACACTGGCACGTTACATATTAAACCACTCCCCTTGGCCATATTTAGCTCATTACATCTTTACAAATCTCTCTAACTTATACATGGTATACAATTGGAAAAAGTTTTCATTCTATGGGATTCTTTTTGTACAGAGCCTAGCAAAGTCATATGCTAGTTGCTTCTTGATAAAGCCTTTCATATTCTCTTCCTTTTGCCTTCTCTTCAATTAAATTCCTTGCCCAAAAACAGTGACCCTTGAGCTAAGCTCACTTATGACAAACCATTTTCAACCATTTGTTTGTTCGTTCCTTCACTCACGTCTTCATTTATTCACGTGCACATTCATTCAGCAATTAATTATTGAGCATCTACCCTGGGTCCCATGGATTTTTGAGGCTACAGAATCTCTGACCTCTAAGAAGGTAAAGAAAGACAGTCATAACCTATGCTCACCTTTTCATTGAGCCACAAAGATCCCGCCGTAACACTCTTTTTCCCCTTGTGGTTGTTACTATGAGAATGCTTCATTTTTCACGTATGTTTTTATTCACGTTGCAGTTCATGCATAAAAATTTTCTAAGGGCCATTATGTCATATTGCTCTGAAAATTTTTCATATATGCATATCATTAAGCTAAACATGAACCCTTACCCCCTCTCTCCCCACCCTGGTCTTATCTCCGAAAGCTAACTCACTATTCTGTTGGGTCTACATACACGCATGTCTCAATATACTAGGATTTTTTGCTAGCGTACCATTTAAAGGATGCTCTGTGACACACAGAGAAATTCACAAGAATGTTAATTATTACCTGTGGAGAGAAACTATAACATTTTGATTCATTTGTGTTTTGAACTGAATGTGGTATTTATCAACTGTCTTTTATGTTTAATTCTAGATAATAGAGCATGGCGAATTGGAGTCCTCAATTATGCACGCGGAATATAAATGCTATACTGCTTTCTTAGCAAGGTTCAGACTTGGAATTCCTGCCCTGGATTCTGAATCACATCAGTAGGACACACATGGCCCTTGGGGTACTCTCTGCACACTTAAAGTGCAGTGAGGCATCTGGATTCATGAAGTGAAAATGGAAGTGGACCATATGAAGAGGTCTCACCACTCGGGTTTACTCTGATTGTCCAAGCCACATCTGTCTGCACATCTACAAGCACCCTAAGCTCGTGGCCCTCATTCTGTGAAAAACACAAGTGACATATAATTGATATGTTTTCCTAGTTAAAGCACATGTAATCTGAACCGAAGAAGAAACCATAAATAGAAGTGAGAAAAGCAGGAAAACATCATTTATGCTTCTTTAAAAAAAAAAAAAAAAGGTTAACTTTAACATTAAAAATACAGAAAGTCTAAGGACTGTTTCATTAGAGAACTAAAAAATAAATGACCTATTCAATTAACCAGAAGACGCTCATGGCAAAAGAGAGCATTATGCCAGGACAGACTTTTGACAGACGTGAAAGCTAATCAAAATACCATGATGGGAACACTCATACCTTGCTGGTGGGGATGCAAAATGGTACAGTCACCCGGGAAAACAGTTTACCAGTTTCCCACGATACTACACGTACCACACCAACTAATAATCCCAATCGTAGTATTCACCCTAGAGAAGTGAAAATGTATGTTCACCCAAAACCCACACATGAAAGTTTTATAGCAGCTCTAGTCTTAATCACCAAAAACCAGAAACAACTCAGAGGTCCCACAACAAGCGAATGGATAAACAAAGCAGGGTACAATAGAATAGTACGCAGCAGTGGAAGGAATCAGCTATGGATACAACAATCGTGATACATCTCCAAGGCACCAGGCCGAACGAAAGAAGTCAGTTTCAAAAGGTTACCTACTGTATGATGCCGTCCATAGGACATTCTCAAAAGACCAAAACTTTAGTGACTGAGAACAGATCCGTGACTGCCAGGGGTTGGGACTGGGGGATGGTGTGACTACAAAAGGATGGCACAAGGGAGGTCTTTGAGGTGATGGAGCTGTTCTGTGTCACAATAGTGACGGTGGTTACACAAATCTATTCATGTGTTAATAAAATTCATGGAACCCTACACCATAAAGGTAGGTACTATATGTTAATTTTTAAAAGTATAATAAAACAAAATTAAACACCTTGATGGATGCTAAGAGAAGGACAGAGTTATTCGGTGTTGATGGGGGCAAGATTTGTATCAGGTCAGGAGCCATTTCAGGTACAGAAGTTGAGGCTCTTCTCCAAAACACAAGGGAGCAAATTGACCCCCAAACTTGAACATCTGTTTTCAACGTATATAACAGCACATCCTTAAAAAAAAAAAAAAAAAAAAAAAGCACACCGGAAAAAACCCCAAATGGAATCAAGATCTGTGTAAAAGTCCTATCGGCATGTCGCTAATAGTTTTGGTATTTGAATTCATTAGAATATTGTTTGCTGAAGCTCGTGTATCTCGCCAGCTGTTTAAGAAACTATGCTGTGTAAGAAGGAGACAGGATGGTTTTGCTGTACGGCGCTGTCGGCTCCTTTACTGACACTCGGCACAATGCATAACCTCGTAGTAACCTTAACAGTACTGCGTTATTCATCACAGTAAGATCATTAGTTGATGTGAGACAAATTACAGAGCTTCACAACCTGCTATACTTCCTGACTCCATACAAGGCAATTCTTCATGAATGGAGATTGCTACCCAGGAAGAGAAACTTCTGTTTGACTTATGAAATTTCCCATAGTAGAAGGGGTCGATTCTGGGAGCAGAAAAGTACCGTATAGTAAAAGAAAAAAAAAAAAGTTGTAAAAGTATTTAGAAAGAACCCCGAAGGCAGCTCACAGCTCAGCTACATGTCAGGGACTCAATAGAACGTAAGCTGGGAGAAACGGAGAAAATCATACCTGTCTTGTTTAATGTGATGGCACAGTTCTGCATGATGCCATGGATTTATTGGAAAAACATCTTCGGGAATGGAGGGGTCGCCAGCAGTGGATACGGGTCTGGCCCTTCACGTGGCCATCTACACTGACTTGGCTTGTGCTGGTGCCTGTGCTAACAACTGGCCAGTGCCTTCTCATCTTGTAAATCTACATCTTCCTGACCACTTTCTTCCCCTGCAGGTGGAACGGACCCTTCTCTCTTTCAGGAGCTCCAGGTACCACATCCAGATGCTCCTTTCCCACGTGCCACTCCTTATTGCCCTTGTCCCCTCGCACAAGGGACCGAGTCCAAGGTCCAGGGTCTGTTACATGATGGGGTAGGGGAATGGCAATAACTTCTTGCTGGTAAATGGATGAATGAAAAGGGATAGCAAGGTTGCCAATAGCAACGGCTTAACCTGGGGAAACAGGTGTGATGTAATTAGCATAGTGTCTGTGCAGCTCTAGCACCTGTGACCCACATCAGTCCTGTCCTTCAGAGACCAGGAAGTTCCTAACTGATGCACTGGGATCCTGGCAGAAAGGAGAGGGAAGTACAGGAAAATGACACACTGCCTGCACTCAGAGCAGGGACTGTGGCTTACAAGGGCTGGTCCCAAGAAGGGGACGGGGGCAAAGCGCGAGAAGCGAGAATTCTAACCAGGGTAGCGTAGGCACTGACAAAGAACAGGACGGGCTAATTGCTCTTCTTTGCTCCTCTGTCTCTGGCTCAGTTGGTAGAGCAGTTCACGTCTTATTTCCTCTTCCCTTCCTGGGCACATTTTTTCCCGGGCTCTGCCCTTGTCCCTTAGGTGTTCTGTTCTTTCCCACGCACACGTATGAGGACACAGCTAAAAGGCCATCTATTGTTTTGATATTTCCCGCTCCTGTTCTTTGCTTCCAAGCCTCAGGGCAAGTCTATAAGAAACCATCATTCTGCTTACCTGGACGATTCAAGGGCAGTGCCGCCTGCACAACCGTCCGGCAGACCGCGTAGTCAGCTAGGGCTCCTCTGTCACAATAGCTGACTGTAGAGCTGAGGACACAAATGCCAGTCCCTGGAAAGCCGGTGCTGCACAGGCTGGACCCGAGATACCCACTCGTGAGACTGTCTGAACGAGGAGAGCCTTGCAGGAGGGCAGAAAGGTGCGGCAATGTGGGCAGCCCTGAGTCAGGAAGGCGGTAGCTATCTTTGTCTTTCCTCCCGGGGATCACACTGCCAGTCTGGTTAATACCCAAAGGCTCTCGACATTTCTCATTGCTCCAGCCAAACTCCCTCGTCCCAATTTCTCCCTCTGAAGCAGCCCTTTCTCTGTGTTACATCAGTGGCGAGACTTGTCATCAGCGCTTGTTTTTCCATAAGGAAGCAGCCCTTTTCAGGTCCTTGCTTTTAAAGGTCACAACCAGTGTGGCATGTCTGCATCCCCACTGGGTTACATTTTGGGGAATCCAGTGAAGTGTGGTTTGAAGCCAAAACAGTTGGAAAGAACATATCAGGGGAGAAAATGTGAATCCTGTCCCCTTCTTCTAGGAGGGGGTCTGGTGTTCTGAGGGAAGTGAAATGCTATTGTTCCACTCCACTTCCACGCTCCCATTCTGCCTTTGGTAAGGAACAAACAACTAACATGATAGGGCACTGGGAATGCAAAACATTTGGGGGTTTAGAGTAGGATCTGATGTGAAAATATGTGGGTGGATTTTACTGTTCTAGAAAACAGCCTTTCTCAGCCTAACCAAAGAAAGTATTCCAGGGGTAAATAGTGTTCTGGGGGAATTAGTCCCAGTTTAGCCTGATTTCTAGAATTCGTTTGATCATTCTAGGTCAAGTAGCACCTTCCATAAGGTGCTATCTCAGTTGTTTTCACCATATTTATTCTCTTATGTAGTCTCCTTGAGTACTTTGTGTCAAATTCATTTTTCACACTTAATCATAAACAATACTGATAATAATTGTAGTACTAATAGCTAACCTTTTTGAGCCCCTACTTTATGCCAGCTTCTATGTCAAGAATTTTATTTACTTAACACAGAATGCTAGGTAATGATAAGATATTGACTTACTTAACACAGAATAACGAGATTGTCTAAGTAAAATAATCTTACTTAGTCCTTACAGTGACCCTAAGGGAACGTGCCCATTACACAGATCAGGAGACTGAGGCTTAGAGAGGTTAAGTAACTTGCTTCAGGTTGCACAGCTGGAAAGGAAGAACCAGGCCAGGCCATCTGATTCTACAGCCCTTGCCCTACATGCTAGGTGGTCCTGGGTTGCAAACGGGCCTTTCATCACACATTACTCATAAATGAGGAGGTCCAAGGAGGGAACTTTCCAGATAACCAAAACTAACTGCAAGTGCTTGGATATTTTTATTTGAACCATGTTATGTAGATATAATAATTCAAAATTGGACGCTAAATTTGGCTGCATTTTTAAACACAGCATAATGAGCATAATTCAACATTTAATTGATGAGTGAAAACCTATGAAGAGCACACATAATTGTTCTAGGCAGACAGCTAGTTCTGTATCTCCTGATTTACTCTGTCCCCTTCTTGGAGGTCAGGCTGTCTGGTGTCAATCTTGGGGTTGCCTCTGGGCCTACTGCTTTGCTCGGCACCATCACACATACCCCTCCATTCCTGCCGTCCATCTTTTAAGTTATTTTTTAAAAATTATTACAATTAAAAGAAATTACATGGTAAGGAAGAACAAACAAGACCCCAGATGAAGGCCTAATGAAGTACAGAGCAAAGGTTTTCTTAATGCTATTGTGAGAACTTAGGAGGGCATTGAAAAAACTCGTTTTTCAACTTGGGGTTCTATTCCAGAAAGCCAAAGTTGCCAAGGATCTGTCGAGAACACTCACTGTGTTCTGAATCGTTACTTAACTGGTTTCTGTAGAGGATTTTTTTTCCCAGCTGGAATATAAAACTGGAAGCCGGCGATCGCTGTATATTTGGAAAATGAACACTTGCCAGTGCTTAGGCCAGGGCTGCAGAGATAAGAACCTCCCCTCCGAGAATTTTGAGTCGAGCTCTTTTCAATAGGATATGGAGGCTGCTCTGGGTGAAGAAACGAGGGACACTTGGCTTTGTCTTGGGGTTGGCAAACTATGGCCCATGGATCATTTTCAGCCCTTGGGCTAAGAATGTTTTGTACATCTTTGAAGGATAGTTAAAAAAAAAAAAAAAAAAGAAGATGTGATAGAGGCCATATGTAGCTCACAAAGTGAAGCCTAAAATATTTACTATCTGGACCTTTACAGAAAAAATTTGCTGACTTCTGGCCTAGTGGGTGAGGGAAGTCTTCCTGGAGGAAGAGGTACCTGAGCAGTCTCATGAATTCATCAAGATCTACTTCAGTCTTGCACACACATGTAGGTAGGTTTATTATAGGTACATTATGTTTGTGTGAATGAACAAATGGTAGGTTCAATTAGTTTTGATCATAGGCTATGGTTCTGGCTTATTCCACTGGGCTGATACCTTGAGCAAACACAGACTCTAAATCAGACACATTCATGTCAGCGTACGGGAGAAACAACCAAGAAAAAAAAAACAAAACATAAACAGTCGAGTTTCCTTTCTCAGGTTTCACATTACATTCAGTCAATCTATACAGGATTGAGACATTCAAATATGGAATTACAGTAAGGCACGCGCTATGTGTCAAAAAAATGACAAATCACAGAAGTTAATATTCCCCACACACACCTGCAATCAGCCTCCCTACTTACAACTGTTCACCTAGGACAATGGGAAAATGAGCAAACACATCTTTTTCTTCTCTGGTGTTTTATATCTCGCCTACTACTTGGGCTTCATTGAAACAGAAATGTCACGCTGCTATCTTTAGAACATTCAGAGTTTGAACTAAAAAACACTGTAGCTGATGCCATAGACAAAAAGTGAAGGCATGCAGATTTCATCTCTGGAACAGCAAAAGGAGACACAGTTTCAAAACAGCTATTAATCTGTGATGAGGGAAAAGGCAGAAAGGCATAGGATCTTGCTTCCAACCACAGTCAAAGCCAAAGTTAAAGAATCCAGCTATTTCTGAAGCAATTAGCAGTATGTATTATTTCCCAGCACTCATGAACAGAATCATTTTGAAAACCAGTGCTCTTGACGCGTTTCACTATAAAATCAATTACTTTTAAAAGCAGGAAGCTCATTCTCCGCTCCGGGAACATATGATACACCACCTGCCTGTTCCAAGAGATGCTTCGTGTTTTTTAAAAAATGGGCTTATGGGATTGGGGTGCTTGTCCTTCTGGTGTTATCTGCACATTTCTGCAATAACGAATTTCAAATTCACTCTTTACTTCTATGACCATTACATGGCCCCATTCACAAGCATCCTGAGTCTACACCATAGGGAAACTTTCATCTCTTGTTAGGAATTACGTTTTCCAAACCTGATATGATCTTAATTATCAGAAGTGCATTCATGCCCCAGTTGAATCTCTGACATCATAATAAAGTACAATAGCTCCACTTCAGATGAGAAAAAGCTGATTCAGGGAGATACTGTATGTGTCTGTTTGCATAACAAGAATCAGGCCTGGACTTATTTTCTTAGAGAGATGTTTCATGGATAACATTTTCATTTTCATCAAAGGCAAGCAATTTAAAAGCTTCTGTTGCTGTTGACACTCTCTATAGCAGGGAATCTGGGCTGATTACAAATGGCAATGTTTTTCAAGGGGCAAAAGGTGCTATTTTATATCCAGAGCATATGAGGTAAACCATGGTCACAATGGCGCCGCAATACTTTGGGATCTTTTGTTTTTTGCAGAAAAGGAAAATAACTCCTCCCAGCTAAGGCTGGCACTGATAAAGTTGTAAGTGTTATGGAACTATATGGTATATGACGCTCGTATCTCTCAGTAAGTGTTTTAAATGGATCATTTTCTACCAGAGCAAAAACAGTAACTTTTCCTGGCCATTTTAAATGTCATTTAATGAATTTCCTGTTTGGTTCAATTAAAGGCTCCTTGAAAAGAAATCATGTTTTCTTTCCCAAAAATCTCTCTCTGTTTTAGGAACAATTTACTCACTGTCAAAAACTGGCTAAGCATCTTCAATGAAAAAAAAAAAAAAAAAGAAAGAAAGAAAGAAAAGAGAGAGAGAGAGGAAAGAAAAAGAAAAGGAAAAAAGTTCAGTTCACCCTAAGTCAATTGTCAACAGACTATAGAAAGTCAGGATTTTTGGAACAAGCTTGAAGTCCATGCCCAAAAACAAAAAATCCTTTTTCTGACTTTTCATTAATTCTTCATACAATGTCACTAATTTATTGGTTCCAACAACAAATTGAAAATTTTATGTCTAAACATCCATCAGCACCCAGATAAAAATTAATTGTTAAGAAATCTGTATTTGTGGGGATGTGTCTCAGGTCATGTCAAACCTGCCCTTTAAGTTACCTCTGAGAAAGCCTCCTGTCTCTGAGATAGGCCAGACCCAACTGATCTTTTTTATGTCTCTGGTCTTCTCTGAAAGAAAGTAAGAATTGCTATTTCCCCCGAGCACAGTAAAGAGATCTGAGCATGCCTCTTCTTTAAGCAATAACCATTAATATGTCTTCTGCTTGTACCAGACATCTGTAATGCTCTGGGCTGTTATTTTCTGGCGCGATAACAGTGTTGTCTTGAGAACTGGTGCATGAAGAGGACAGAAGGCAGAGAGGCAGAGCTGAACTACTCACTTGTGCTCCTATCTAAGGGACGACGCTGTTATCCTGCAGGAAAACCGAGCCCTGAGCCATCAAGGAAAGTTTCATAAATCTCCCTCCACCAGTTTTGCCAGTCTCTGTTCTAGCTTACGGCCCGTGGCTGACCTGGGTTAGGATCCACTCTCTCGTATAAGGATACCAAGCGATCTGAAAGATCACTGAAGAACATCGGTCTGACTCCTTCAGGTCCAGACCCCAACTTCTTCAACAACCCATCCTATGGGCAATCTTTCCTGGAAATGAGCCAGAACTCACGCTAAGAAGTCCCATAGCCATTAACTGAGCATCTGTTTTGTCCCTGGGCCCAAGCTTGATGCTTAGAACCATGTGATGCCTAAGATTTAGCCCTCACCCTGGAGGAGTCTGTAGTCCAGTAGGAGGAACAGACAACTTCAATGCAAACTCATAAGCTTTTGCATGGACTCAGAATTTTCTAGACTAGAGCAATTTCATGGGCAAGTGAGGCAGGCTGTAACATCCTCTCATAGGCCTTTCTCAAATGCGCTTAGGAAAGTCTAGGAATGACCCTGCCCTTCTTCACACATTCTTCCCACACACATTTGGGTGTCTCTTATGTGCCCTTGAAAGATCGAGGCTTATCACTCCATCTTCATTTATCACTGAATAATTAAATGCACTGCTCTTCCCATCAGATTTAATTTTGGGAACATGAAAGCTCTAGCTATTGGCCTAAAACCCTCTGTCCCACGGCTCTAGTAGAAGTGCCTCAGATTACACTAGGAATATCCTTTATGGACCTAGAGGAAACAAATGCCTTCATAACATGTTAGAGCTTCATGTTACCCAATTAATCTAATTATCACTCGGTGTCTTATCAAGGCTCAGGGTCCAGAGGGACTGGGAAACAGAACTGGCAAGTTCTGATGCTGGAGTGAGAATGAGATGGGAACCTCAGGCATTTGGGGGTGGTTTTAGAGAAGGTAAGAAAATGCTAGTAGAGGAAATGAGAAAAGACGGTGAGAATTTTCCATACTTGTTTTAGATTCTTACTACGCCCCCTCCCCAAGGAGAAGCAGGAGGGGGAGGAGGAAGAGGAAGACAAGGAGGGCAGGAAGAAGAAGAGGAAGAGGAAAAGGATGAAGGAGAGGGGGGTGGTTTTGGTGTGATTAACTGATTTTCCTTTCTGCAAAATGGAATAAACCATATCAGCCCACCTCCTGGACACCAGTGGGCACGTTGGGATAATGCTGGTGATATCCTTACCAGAAAAAAAGGGACTTAGTTTCCTAAATTGCACCTTGATAATTACTGGCATTTTTAACTCAAGAGCATCAGCCTTTACTATGGCAGACATTTGACTACGGCGGAATCCACAAGGCTGGGTGTGTTTCAGAGTGGTGTGGGCAGGTGCCCAGGAGACAGGCTGCAATGGAGGCTCAAGGATGACCTTCTGCAGCCTTAGGCAAGCCAAGGCAGGCAACTTAATTCCAGCTGATGAATCCCTTCCTTCTTAGATCTGTCCAAGCCAGATCAGCCTTCCCAGGGATTTCAATAAAGAAAACACCCCAAAACCTAGGTTCTGATATGGCACGTATTGCCTGCTTTCCTCAAATGTAAACTGTTTGCACATGGAAGCATCCTGCCCTCCCTCCCTATGTGCAGCATACACGAGGAAGCCCTCTCTGCATGTACTGGGAAAAAAAAAAAAAAGGATTAATTTATGTACTTAGGCCCCCAAGGGAGTGACATAAACCCAGTTGGTGTCCCTGCATCCAGGAGACTGCATTAGCACTACTGCATTGCCCGGGAAACTTGCAAAATCACATGCGGCTGACATCTCCCCCGACCCGGCATCACAGATAACTCACAGGCACTATTTGCTCCCCAGTGTCAGTGGAATAATGTTCCACGGACATATTCCAATGTCAGTGGAATAATAATGTTCAGGAAAGGGATTCCTTGTATTTCATGGCAACTTTGGAATGATAAGACATTGGGGAGAAGCGAGGAGTGATGTAAAGATTTTTGACCTTAGACTGATGAAGTCAACCCCATTGAAGGAGTGGATGTTTAATCACGAGCATACAAAACAAAAATCAAAATAAAAATGGAGAAATCAAAACAAAACTCAAAATAAATTTAAAATTACTTAAAAGCCCCGTTTTCTTTCTCTCTTTCCCATAAAAAGTATACACACACACACACACACACACAAACACAGCAGGTTACTCACAAGAAGACAAAAATTCAAATCCCAAGCTGTTAATACCAAATGTTTGTTGTTTTGTTTTAAGTAAAACTTTTAAATTTGAGATAATTATAGACTCACATGCGGTTATAAGAATAATGCAGAGAGATACCAAGTACCCTTTATCCAGTTTCCCCTAATTGTAACTAACATCCTATGAAACAATAGCAACAATACTACAGCTAAGATGTTGACGTTGACCCAGTCAAGATACAGAACATTTCCATCACCAAGAGGGTCCCTCATACTGCTCTTTTCTGGCCACACCCACTTCTCTTCCACCCTCCTTTTTAAAAAGTGAGGTGAACTTTAGACATCCCAATCTTAAGCATACAGTTTGAAAAGTTTTGATAAATAATGCACCCATGTAACTCTCAGCTCTCTCAAGATATAGACTATTTCCATCACCCCAGAAAGTTCCCTTGTGTCCTTTATCAGGCAATCCCCAAGCCCTCTAAGTCACGCTTATGATTTCGACCACCATAAATTAGTTTTACATGTTTTGAACATTTATAAAGGGAATGATAAGTCTGTGCTATTTTGTATCTGACTTCTTTTGCTCAGCGTAACGTTTCTGAGATTCATCCATGCTGTTGTGTATCTCAGTAGCTCACGCCATTGTATCGCTAAATACTACTCCATGTGTGATGATACGAGAGTTCACTTATCCATTAATTTGTGCGTGGACGTTTGTTTTGTTTCCAGTCTATGGTTATTGAGAACCAAAGCTGCTATTAACATTCAGGCAAAAATCTACTTTGGGACATATATTTTAATTTTTTTTTTGGGTTAACACTTAGGATTGGGATTGCTGGGTATATGTTTAATTGTATAAGAAAATGCCAAACCATTTACCAAAGTGATTATATGACTTTACAACCCGCCATTCCCACCATTGTGTATGAAGTGTTCTACATCCCTGCTAGTATTGATGTTGTCAGTCTCTTTAATTTTAGCCACTCTGGTAGGTGTGAAATGATACCTAAGTTTTATTTCTTTCTACCCAGAGACATGGCAGAATGAAAGTCTTGACACATTTTGTTTGCTTGTTTGTTTTTGAGATACATTTTGTAATCCAATGTGTGGATTAGACATCTTGTTGGATCTCAGTTAAAGCCACAGCTTAAGCATCTAGCTGGCAACGTAAGACAAGACATGCCATCTCAAGCTCTCCAGATGCTTCTAATGCAGGCAGTCTTCCAGCTTCACTGTGACCAACAGTCCTGGGGAATATAAGTTTCATGTGATCCTGACTTATGCATTTAGCAGGGTCCCTTTCAGGTTCTGGCGAACACTTTATCCATGCTTTGGTTACCTTGAGTTGAAGGAAGTGTTAACCCTTTCAACTGGGATATACCCAGCAGTCCCAATCCTAAGTGTCATGAACTCTAAATATTTTTCCACCTTTATGCTATTGCCAAGAGAGATAAAAATTGGCTGACAGGTCAGACTAGCCAGTTGGACATTTTCACCTACTCTGCGTGCTCCTGTCGAGAAAAACAACGTTTGGCCCGTCAATGGGCATCCTATTGACTTGCCTGCATGGTTCCTGGCAGGCGCCCATGGACAGAAATGGATCAGAGCTGGTCCCCATGACGCTGACACAGGAGTCGGCAAGAACACCTCGCCTGTCATCTGTGTTCAGCTAACTGGACCCCAGAGCCAAGAACTGCACCTGATTCTGCTCACCTGTAAAAAGTATGTATAAAGACAAATATATGACTAAAGTTTGGATGTAGAGAGATGCTATAATCACATCCGTGAGCTGATAGGAAGCATCCCCTCCTCTCCGGGGTGCATTTGAGAGACAAGAAAACAAAAATAAGAAGACCCAGGACTTGGGCATTGTCAGCACACAGAGCCGGTCATGAGTACAGACACAGGGGTGTTTCCACGCAGCAGACGTGATAGTAAGGCACTCAAAGAGACTTTCATGTATGTTTTATTCTAACATCTTTCTGCTTTACAGTCACACCTCATGTCTCTATATAGTCACACATATTCCTTGGGTAACTGATCGGAAGATGATGGCCAGGAGAGAGAGAGAGAGCTGTGCGCGAGTAGTCCGCCTGGTAGAGTGGGAAATACTGGGTCTCCCGCCTGAGCATAAACTCCCAACGTCCACACTTACAAGCCATAACGTGGGAGCCACGTGGGAAATTATTTAACATATCCAGGGCCCCGATTTCCTCATCTGTCAAATGGAACTTATAACATTTATCCCATGGGACTCCTAGGGGAAATAGACAAGCTAAAACCTGTGAAAGTCTTCTAATATACAACCTGAAGTTACTAGGACTCAAACATGGACTGAATCTTTTTTTTATTTTTTTATTTTTTTTGGCCACACCATGGGCTTGTGGGATCTGAGTTCTCTAACCAGGGATGGAACCCAGGCCCCAGCAGTGAAAGCACACAAGTCCTAACCACTGGACTTCCAGGGAATTCCCAAACGTGGACTGAATCTGATGACATTGTCCATGGGGACATAATTCTGGTTTGAAGCCACTCAAGCTGTCTTTCTAACTCTCTGGCAGAGGTTCTGAGATTACATAGATAATTTAAACTATTTATGCATCAATTAATCCTGTTTCTATTCAGATGCAAACAAGGCTGTTGAAATAAAGGTGACTGAGAGACCAGGTGGTGTCCTCACATGATGCGTTAAAGCCTGAAAACATTCCACACCCTCTTTATATAGCTTCGGTTAGATTATAAGAGATGGGTATTCGGGGTAATCTGTCTACAAGGTCTTAAACCGGACAACAAATATTAAAGTCCAGTTTTTTGGATCTGTGAGCCATTCTCTTGTCTCCTCATTCTTTCTCTGTTCCAGGGATATGGCAGGAATACAAATTCTGACTTAGAAGGGGCAATAAGCAAAATGCTAATTGATCTAAAAGTGGCCTAAACCAAGGGAGCAAGTCCTTCTGCTTGGGTAAGGTGAAGGATGAGACTTCACAGCCAAACTCCCTACTGAAGGATGGGTTGAGTTCATCAGACAGTTGAGGTGGAAAGAGTGTCCCTGGCGGTGGAAAATGTGTGATTGGTGAGGGTGCCTGGGATGTCACGTGTCGGAATGGAGAGAGGGAAATGAGAACAGATAGACAGACCAGGTAGAGAGTGAGGGCTTTCCATGACGTTGTCACTTCCTTGAGGGCAAAATATATGTTTTAGTTGCCCTTGTGTTTCAGTACCTGACAGAGCCAGGCAGAGGAGACATGCTTGGATTGGCTTTTAGGAAGATAGCAGTGATTAACTAGCAGTACAGCAGATGGCCTGGAAAAGGCAGAGGCTGCAGGTGGGAATGCTGTGGAGGGTGTTTCTCCAGACCCAGCTACAGGCGACAAACTAAGACAGCCGGATGAACTTCAAGAGCCAGGAAAACAGGTTAGAGATACTAAAGAAAGGAAGTGACAGAAATGGTCAACTGGCTCTGGGTCATCAGGGAAAGGGAAAAATCAAGAAGGGCTGCAGGTTTTTACCTGGGGAACTCGGAGAGGGACATATTTCCACAGGACCTAGAAGATCATTTGCTGGTCTTCCTTTCCTCCTTCCCTATAAGGACAGGTCCCATTTCAGGACTTAATTTCCTTCTTAATATTCCAGTGTCTTCCTCCAACACGGCTGCCCCCATCCACTAGCAACGCTAACTAACAGGACTTCAATGCAGGTGCTATGATGTCACACAGATATGGGTGTCCACCCTGGCACTGGTACTCACAAGCTTTCAGACTGGGGGAAAGTTCTTTAATCCTCTTAGGCTTTATGTCATTTGTAGAGTAGGGAGACCACAGCACTCTACTCACAGGGTTGTGTTCATGAAGATTATATGGGGTCAAGTATAGAACATCCTCTGCACAATGTCTTGTTCATCTTAAGGGTTCAATAAATGTTAACTACCATTTTTATTGTTTTGCTACTTTGGCTTATTATTATTATCATCATTATCATCATCATCATTTTGGTCATGTCTCATGGTCATTCAGGACACTTTCTGAGATACATTAAGAGCTCCCCTCCTTCTTTCACACTTTATGACAGCATGATTTGCCTCTAGTCCTACACTTTGCAAGCTGCAATGCCCATATGAATCACCTGAGGATCGAATGCCAGATCCAGAATCTAATTCAGGGAGTCTGGGGTGGGGCCTCAGAGACTACACTTCTCACAAGCTCCCAGAGATTGCCAAGGTGCTGGTTTGTGGACCATCCTTTAAGGAACAAGTATCCAGACTCTTCAGACAATTCTGGAGAGGAGAATGAAATGCAGATTGTAACCCGTTTTGATCTTTCAGTGCATATCATTCATGCTGATCAGGAAACACTTCCTTTTAGAGTCAACAGCTTCACCGTAATTATACACTTTGTTTCCCTACCTACGTGTTTAACTCCTGTGAATGGGGCCAACTGAAGATCACCCAGTCTTTTGAGACTCTAAAGTTCTTGGAACTGAAGTGGGCATTAAAAGATAAACTCTATTTATTCCGTGCACAGTGAGTGAAATCCTTGCACATCCAAATGTAATAAAGATATTTTTTGACACCTGTTCTATAATTTATCACACAATTTCTCTCTCTGCTTACTGTGGCTTATCATCAGGACAATACCAATCGGATAAGATGAAGATGCTGCCAGTAAGTTTTAATATTATGGTGAAATCGTATATTTTCCTAGATGGTTGATTTGATACAAGGCCTAAGCCTCGGTCCATAAATCTCTGGATGCTTGAGATTTGTAGTAATTTCATATTTAATCTATAGCCTATCAATACATCATCAGGACCTGAGAAATGACTATGAAGAACTTGGGAGATAAGCATGGGTGATAGTGGATAATAACCTAATTTCAAATACATTTAGACAGAGGACCCTGGAATGGGCCAAATAAGTCAGGTGTTTTTTTTTTCCTTATATTGTTGATGATTTTTTACTTAACTCCCAACTTGCATGCTGGGCTCTTGTGCGGGTGTTTTCTTAGGCATTATGGATGCCATCATGTCATGAATGATACTAAATGCAAAGAAAACAGTTCCTTTCCGGGAGGGAATTTTGTTTAGTTAAAGCGTTGTATGTGAATTTCAAGATCTCCCTCAGTTATTTACCTCCTTGAGTTTAGAACTTGCCAAGGGCTGGGTGTGAGAATCTATGTGCCCTGAAGGCTGTGACTTTGCTTTACTCCTGACTGTACCTCCCACACTGAGAAGAATACTTGACCCATAACAAATCTTTTCTGAGTGACTGAATTTGGTGTTTAATCTTCATTCATTTGTTGGAAGCCACCAACAGAGCCACTTCTAAAACACAGCATTCCTGCTTCTCCTTTAGTCTAGGTGTCAAGTTAAATTGTTAACTTCCTCCTCCAAGCTCCTTTCCTGACAGATGAACCCATTCCAGAACAATCCTGGGCGCGTAGAAATGCAGACACCCTGATGTTATGACTCTTATTTCCTCCACGTTGCAAATGGAGAAGGGGCTCCCGCCTTTACAACTCAGCAGTCAGCTGAGATCAGCATACTCAGACAGCAGAGCGTTACTTCATATTCGCCTTGTCTCGTCTGAAAATAAGAGTGTCTCGATTTATTCCATTTCGCGTCGCTGCGATCTTGTGGGAATTTAGGAAACGCAAATAAACTCGAAAAAGAAACGGTTGTGATCCTGTCTCCCTCTGAGAGCCTTTGCTGGATCTCTCGCCAGGGCACTCTGATGTACGCGCCAACATTTTCGGTTTACTGCTCATAAATTCTGCATGGCTTGCTATTCTTTCCGAAAGGGGATTTCAGAAAGTGAAACACAGAGCTTCTTTCCAAACAAAACGCATCCCCCTTAAGTTTCAGACCAAGGCTGCTCTCGCAAAGCATTTTTCTCGGAGGCCAAGGGATCGCCTCCCCCCTTCCCCCGCTCTGGGAATCCAAGGAAAGCTGAGCTCTCCTCCCTCACTGAGAATAAAAGCCAAGGAATAATGTGTCCTTAAACTATAATTTGCTTGCGTTCACCAGCTTCCTATCCACTCCCACAATGGTCCTCTATGTAAATCAGATTTATTTATTCATAGGCACTAGCATTCCATTACTTTCATCAAAACCAGTCAAGCTGCATTCATCGGTTTCTGCATTCTTATACACTAACTGGAAAAGCAATTAACATTTGCCAGCCTTTTAGGTAGTGGGGAGAGGGGGCAGGACCCCACCACCCTCTTGATAACACCACCTCTGTAGGCGGATGGCGGTGCAAAATGACTGCTCCTCTGTGTCGAAGGAGATAAGAGAAGTGACACAGATTAAAACAAATTGTTGACCCATACCAGGGAGAAGCTAGGGAAACAATAGAAGTAAAAGCATAAATGTCAATTTGGGATGATAAAGGACACAATCTAAATGTAATATGAGAGGCCCCCAGACAAAAGCAAGAAATAGAGATTGCACATTAGTGAAGTATCAAAGTACTGGAGCATTTGAACACACATGCGCGCGCACGCGGAGGCATATGCTCCCAGCATATGAAAATACAAGCAACACATTGTTGATTGCTCAGCAAACCCCATTATGAATTAACCGCTCTTGCAGAAATTCTCCCAAATTATGCTCATTTCAAGCTGCTCCGAAGAACATTTTGTCCCCGTGGTACTTTGCTTCCCATATTGGCTTCATTCTTCTGCTCCTTTTTCTTCTAAGTGCCTACAGGCCACGTACACACACACACACACACACACACACACACACACACAACCATTCTGGTTGTCAGTCTAACAGGAGGTTCTGGCCAAGTGCTCACTGGGCTCTCTGAGAGAAAGATTAAGAGTGAGGGCAACGTACAAGGTCACCATCTCAGCTTCCAAAACAGTGCCACCCGCTCCTGTCTCCCTCCCCGGCAGTGTGCCTGAGAAGTCGAGATCTGAAAATTCATTCCTAATTACTTTAGTGTCGAGTCCTGCCTTTATGGTGACAAAAATCAAACCGCAGGCTCAGCTGTGGCTCCGTCTATTATAATCGTTGCAGCTTGCTAATATGCCAGGCAGAGCTGGCGGGGAGGTGTGCAGGTGGTGACGTGTCCCTCATCCTCCCAGACTAGGGCAGCATCTCATACCTGATGGGCTTCAAGTGTCAAGATGGTTATTAATTACCACAATGGTCAGCGTGATGCAGTGGGACCCGGGAAATCGGCCACATTCTGGAAATTGTTCAACACCCATCTCAGTGCCTCTTTTTGAGTATGAGTGGTGACTATTTTTATTCACTCAACATAACTCTTATGCTTTAACAAAAAAGAGAAATACAAACAAATCCTTCATCTCACAGATGCAAGGCTGCAAATGCATATGGAAAACAACAATTTGAAAGGCAGGCTATGTGTGTTGTTTCACTATTATTTAACCGTCATTGAATGCTAACTTTGTGCTAAGTACTATACTAAATGTCATATATTAGTAAACAGTAGCTGTTGTTATTGTTGCCCTCCGTAGGGAATAATAATAACATTAATCAAAGTAGCTACACTAATAGAATAATACTGGGGTGGTTACAAAAAGCTTCTTCACTTTACAGAATAATTTGTCAGAATGTTCCCTTATACACACTTTCCTGAACGTATTGAAAGTACTGGTCATCGTTAAAGTCAACTCAATCTAATCAATGCATATGGAGTCTCCATAATATGCAAAGCAACGTGCTGGGCACAAGGAGACAGACAAGACTGAGACCCTTTGCTTGGCAGAGAAGCCTTCTCTTGGTGTCTGCCACGCTATGGGGCTATGAACTGCATGGGGCACAAACTGTCAGGCGCTGGTTGAAGCGCTTTGCATGGATTTTTATCCTTTATCCTCATCCCCAATTCCCCACCTTATGGATGAGGAACCTCATTCAGTTTAGTGAGTCTCTCAAGGTCACCAGTAGGCAGGTGGCAGGCTTTGCACCCCGTGACCCACGCTCAGCCTGCTATTACACATTCTTCTTCCTACTCCCTGATCTAAGGTGGAAAGAGAGCCCTTCAACTTGGTAACTATTATAAAAAAAATTCCCCACCTAGGGACACCCTGAGATTCCCAATTTGCAAAGAAAGAGAATGCTCCATCTCTATTGGGTTTACGGCACTGCATCCCCATAAGCCCCAGAGATTCCAAACCCTCATCAGTGGATGAAGTATGTTCATCAAGTTGCCCCTTTCGCTTTGCTTGGCTTCTGAGACGATGTTCTCTTGGGCTAGAACTGGGATTTGCAGATCACCCTGGATTTCCACAGGCAACTTGTCCTGTGAGCAAGTCTCTTCCTCTTCCTCAATTTCTACATCATAATTTAGCAGTGGGGGGAGGGGAGAAGGGGGGTAGGCGAGAAGGAGGAAAACGAAGCTCCTTCGAGAGTTCCTCCTTCCACAGAATTGTCAGGGACGTCTGATGCTGGAGGCATCAAAGACAGGCCTTCCTCGGTTTGAAAGGCACTGATATGTCCCCTTGGGAAAAGCATTTCCTCCCTACCCCTTCCCATCCCCTCCCTGTACACCTCTGCACTCAGACTCCAAGTGAGAAACCCGAGGCAGCTCCTTTTTAAGTAGAGCCTGGGCCAGTGGTTCTTCTCACCCTGAGAAGGAATTGCGCTGCCAAGGCAAGGGCAGTGGACCACTGAGAATAAGTGAGGCCTCCCACGGACTTTCTCCTTTTTTCCTCTTTTTTTTTTTTGTTGTTGTTCCGGGGCTTCCCTCCCTCTCAGGAAGAGCCCGGCTCTGCTCACCGGCGTCTCAGCCTTTCAAGGTGAACCTCTAGTCCTGGAGATGTGCTTCCCGGCAAAGGCTGGGGGAGAGGGAAGGGAGGGGGTCCAGATCAAAGCCAGCTTTGAAATGAGTATAATTTTTGGAATGTTGCTAAGAGTGTAACACACAGTTCAGCAGGAAATTGGCTCTGGGAACAGCTTTGTAGCTGCTCCCCAGGACTGATGATTTCCCTGACCTGGTGGCAAAGGTGTGGAGCCGAACAGCGGGGGAGATGAAGATTGCTGACTCTCACCGATCTGATTTAAATTTTTCACCAACCGGGTCCTTTGGCTCTGACTCGCTGCGCAAAAAATATAGTAAAATAAAGTCAGAAACAAACCCAGGGAGAAACTGGGGCTCTTGAAATGGATTTTTGAGCAGCTTCCAGGACTGGACATAAAGGACAGGAAGAATATTTTGCTTCCCGTGGCAGACTGAAAAAAAGTCCCGGAGTAACAAAAAATAGCAACTGTTTGTTATGCATCAGACTCTCTAAGTGGCTTCCATCACCCAAGAGTCCAGAAAAAGGGCAGACCACAGTGCCTGGCACACGGAAAGTGTCCATATATGTTATTAGCTTCTTTAATCCTCATCACAAACCTATAAATTAGGCACCTGTATATCCTCCTTTTACAAATAAGTAAGGAGTCCAAGTAACTTCCTCAAGGCCAGGCAGCACAGATCATCAAACCCATGTATCGGAATCTGAACCTACATTCCTCACATATATACAGAGTGTCTTGCATCTTGGATCAGAATAGTTAATGGTGACATTTGTTTTGATACAATGAATGTTTTGATACAACGAATGCCCTCCAACTTAAGGAGATACCATTTTTTACCTAAAATAAAAGCCTGCCTATGTTTTCCTACAGAAAAAGAAATAGAGGACAGAGAGTCTTTCCTTGTTAGCACACAGGCTTTTTTCTCTCAGGAATGCCACGAGGGTTGAAGACGCTCTGTTCTTCTGGTGTATGCCTTTAATTTCTGTTGGTGGTGGGCGTGCTTTAAGGGGAGGGAATGGAGAGTGGGGATTAGGTAGATAATTGGGGAATCGATGCAGGGGAACAGAAGATTTTGCTGGGAAAGGGAGACCTAGCCACACGCTTGGAGTATCAGTGGAGTGACAGAGGCTGATGCCAGCAGAAGGGAGCTGGTGGGTAGCGGGGGTGTGGAGCAGAAAAGAACTTCAATATGGAGCAAACTTCCCCGAACAGGAGGGGAAAAGACACTTCCAAGAACGGATTCAGACACCTTAAATGAAAGCTCGCTTGGGATGAGATTTGACCATATGTTGTCAAGGATTTAATTTCTTCCTTTTTCTCCTGTCTCTCCAACTCCCTTCTCTACTGCTGGGGACTGAAATCCCTTTCGACAACACTGGCTAGCTGTCCTTCATGTGTCATATAAGGGCTGCCTCTTCTCACAATAATGGACATTCAGAAGGGAGCACCCTGAGGCTGGGGGTGAACCTCAGTTTCTCCTTCCCTCTCATTCTGAGCTGTTATCTTCTCATCCCAATCAGGAATGAGGGTGACTTGAAGGCGGTGGGTGGTAAGTGGAATGATGCCCCCTAAAAATGTCCGCATCCTCATCCCCAGAACATGTGAATATGTTAGGTTACATGGTGGTATGGGTTGAATTGCGCCTCCCCCTCCAAAATAGGTTGAAGTCCTAACCCCCAACCTCAGATGTGACTTTACGTGATAATAGGGTTATTGCAGATATAACTAGTTAAGACGAGGTCATACTGGAGCAGGGTGGGCTCCTAATCCAATACGACTTGTGTCCTTGTAAGAAAACAGACACACAGGGAACACTCCATGTGACAATGAAGTCAGGGAATGGAGTTAACGCAGCTGCAAGATTGTCAGCAAACCACGAGGACCTAGCAAGAGACAAGGAAGGATTCCTCTAGAGGTTTCAGAGAGAGCACAGTCCTAACAACATCTTGATTTTGGATTTCTAGGCTCCGGAACTCTGGGACAATGAATTTCTGTTGTTTTAAGCCATGCAGTTTGTGGTCCTTTGGTACGGCAGCCCAAGGAAACTAATGTGGGGAGATGAACTAATGGGGAACAAAGGTTGCAGAAGAAATGAAGTTTGTTAATCAGGTGACTCTGAGATGGGGAGATTATCCTGTAGCATCTAGGTGGACTCAGTGTAATCATCAGGGTCCTTATAAGTAGAAGAGGGTAGCTGGAGAGTGAGAACCAGAGAGATGGCAAAATCAGAAAGAGTACGTCTGACACTACTGGTTTTGAAGATGGAGGAAGGGTCCATGAGTCAAGGAATTCCGGCAGAGCCTCTGGAAGCTGGAAAAGGCAGAGAAACAGAGGCTCCCCTAGAGCCTCCAGAAGGAACGCAGCCCAGTGACACCTTGACTTTAGCCTAAATCAAGGTGTTTCCAATGTCTGACCTGCAGAAGTGTAAGATGATAAATTTGGGTTGTATTAAGTCACTAAATTGTGGTGACGTTCCTCTGTTGATGGACATTTAGGTTGCTTCCATGTCTTGGCTATTGTAAATAGTGCTGCAATGAACACTGGGGTGCACGTATCTTTTCGAATTACGGTTTTCTCCAGATACATGCCCAGGAGTGGGATTGCTGGATCATATGATAGATCTATTTTTAGTTTTTTACGAAACCTCCATGCTGTTCTCCATAGTGGCTGCACCAATTTACACAATATCGCTTATATGTGGAATCTAAAAACGTGGTACAAATGAACTTATTTATAAAACAGAGGTAGAGTCACAGATGGAGAAAACAAACTTATGGTTACCGGGGGCGGGGGAAAGGGGGGGTGGGAGGGATAAACTGGGAGATCGGGATTGACATATACACACTACTATATATAAAATAGATAACTAATAAGGACCTACTGTATAGCACAGGGAACTCTACTCAGTGCTCTGTAATGACCCATATGGGAAAAGAATCTAAAAACAACTGGATATATGTATGTGTATAACTGATTTACTTTGCTGTACACCTGAAACTAACACAACATTGTAAATCAACTATATTCCAAGAAAAATTAAAAAAAAAAAATTGTGGTGACTTATTGCAGCAGCTGTGGAGAACTTATACAGGCGGTAACCCTGAACCCATGCAAGTAAAACTCAAGAGTCAGGCATCCCCCAGCTCAAGAACAACATAATAGGAAATGGGAAAACTCAACCTTGGTTGAGCTCCTGTTTTCTCCCCTTTCCACTTTCTGGCCCTTCCATTTAAGGCACACAGTCTCTGCTCTGTACATGTAACAATAAGGATTGTAATAGTAATGATAGCTGTTAACATTACTGATAGCTCACCAGATGCAGGCACCATTCTCAGCACTTAATATACATCTCTTCTAATCCTTGCAGCAAACTTTGGTTAGGCTCTGCTCTCACTTCCCTTTTACTGAGGAGGAAACAGAGGCAATCGAAATTAAATAACTTGACCTAAGGTACATAGTTGGACAGTGGTGAAGCCCAGACTTCAGTGGACAGAAGTGGTAGCAGGGTGGGATTCAGAAGTTGCTGGAGTGACTGGGCCTCCTGCAGACTGAGCAGCAGAAGAGGGTGTAACCCCTCTCCCCTCTCTGCCTGTCACTATGTCCAGGGAGGGTACGCCAATTGCAAATTGCTGTCTATCTCACTTTAAGATTTCTATTGTTTTAATTTCTCCACCACAATCTAGCAATAGATTCATGCTGAAGATATTCAAATCTTGAAGTTGGTCTTCATTCAAAGTTGGCAGGAAGGGTATTGAGAAATGGGAACATGTTGCTTTCTTCCCCCCCCCCCCCCATTTCAACTGTGGTGCCAATATCCTGTCGAGAAAAGGATAAAAAGATTGTCTGCATAAATAAATATGCTTTGTAACACCATTGAAACTTATTCTTCCTGCCTGATATGAAAATATGATGGGTGATAGTATGTGAAACTTGCTTCTTCCACTGCTATATCAAAGTTTATAAACCCACTGGTTTTTGGCACGTAGTTAACATGCTGAAATCCCATGCAAAGAGGATGGATTCAGCCATTAGAACACAGTTGAGGGTCCAGGTTGTGCAAGGAAAAGAGGCAGGAGGATGCAGAGATAAAGCACTCCACTAGCTAGCCAGCCAGCCGTTGAGCTCTGGTGAGTGCCCCGCAAGGTTCTCAACATCACCTTGGGCTAACTCCATCTCGCTGAGGTTGCCAGCAGAGCTTTGCTGGAATGCAAGGATGCTAAGGAATGATCACCTCCAGGCCTTCTAAGAGATAGTCCCTCATCCATCACTTCATGCGTCCCTGAACCTTCCTTGCTGTGTGGCCGTTCCTGTTCCACCTAGGAATGCCCCCTCCTTTCCCTGCCTTTGCCCAAGGTGTACCAGCGGCTGGCACAAGGAATAATGATGAACGCAAGGTGTACACTGGGTAAATCACCTCCATTCTCCACTTGCTCTTGAGAGAAGGAAAAAGTACTCTGGATTTCTATTTTCCAAATCACAGTGGTCTCAAATTACCTTATGCTCCGGTCCTTCCTTTGCTTCACATCTTAACACCGAACTTACCTCTAATCTGTTCCTTGGATACCTCTGAAATCACTCTGCAACATTTTTTTTTGCATGCCCAGAAGATGCCAAGATCTCAAAGACAGCAGACCTGTGCCCCCCCTTAGGGAGCTCATTGTCTGCAAAAGGAATGTGCGAAATTCCATGAATCCACTCACTGCCTCTTCCTGCTCCCTTAGTATAATTCATTCAGTCAACATGTGTGTATTGAGTGCCTGCTTTGTGCCAGAACTGTGCTAGATGCCGAGGATCCAACAATGAACTAGAGAGGCAAGGTCACTGGCCCCAAAGAACTTCATTTCAGGGAAACTTAAAATGGAACACTCAGGGGTCATAAGCCACCACCCCTGGTTGTACATCTTTCTGCAGTCTGATAGCAGCCCTGGAGGGCAAGGACACTGCCTGGTACAAAGAAAACATCCATAAATATTCACTGCATGGATGACTGCTGGAGTTGAGGCCCACGGCTTCCTGGACCCCCTCACGGGTGGGTACTCTTGCTAACGCTCCTGGGACCAACCACGACTACCTGAGTTGCAGTTTCGATGCCTAACACAGAATGGGTGCTCGATAGATATTTGTTGATCTCATTCGGGTTCCTCACTTCGCTGCCCACCATGCAGCATGCATGGCCTTTCCTGTTCAACACCTCTGTTCTACAGGAACAATGAAAACTGCAGGCGGTTCCTTCATCTTAAGTAAAACAAGATATGATTGTCTCTTATCGCAAAAGGAAATAGAAAATCACTCTGAATTCTAGAGATTGTGGCAGATGGAAAAAATTTCAAATCTTCTAATAAGAAGTTTATATTTTGAGCTCTTAATAACAGGTTTTGGATGCCTAAACATGTTTTTTTCCTGGGGTTTGTTTAACCAAAAAATATGTATTCATAAATTGCATAGTCCTCAATTTAGCAGAAATCCAAAGAGAATGTGAGAGTAATGATAGGTTCTTGCTCTTAGGAATTTAACTGCGCTGCCATGGATTTACTTATTTTAATGTAACTCGGGATAAATTATTCCTCTATAAATATAACTCCTTCAAAATTCAGAGTATTTCATTCTGTGGAAGGACACGATTTAGTATCAGTATTCAAGACCAAGGATGCTAAGCATTCAGAACTATCTCCCCACAGAAGAATGATTTAATAATAGTGAAATTGTACCATAAGCGTCGTCTCTTCCTTGTTTTTGGAGGAAATGAATGTGGACTGAGCTATGAGTTAGTGGATTTCAATGACAGCACTTTTTGTGCAAGAACAGTTTAGATCTTGGAGCCACTTTGGAGAAATGAAAAATGTTAGAAGTTTCTCTCCCAAACGGAACTTACTTGGCATGCCTTTATTCTTTTTATTTGTAATGGAGGGAAGGAGAATATTAAACACACATTTTGAAGAGACAATTATAATAGGTTTTGGCATCCTGGATACCCCAGGGAATCACATCTATGAGATTGCTACTTTATGTGATTCTTGCCCTGAATGGCAAGTGCATTTCATCATGCACGCCAATCTGATTGATTAGTAGTGGCTGCTTAGAGGACTGTTGAGAAGTATTGGCAGGCTGCAACTGTTCCCAGCAGGAAAGAGCACTGTGATCAATTAGTGATGTCTGCCCTGGGTGCAAGAATAAGAAGTAGTAGCATGTACACTTAGTTTCTGACAAAACGTGTATAATTCCAAAACCAGAAGAGAAAATTTTCATTGTGTTAGTACTGCAGAAAGATAAATTAAGCTACACATCCCAATGGGCCAGATTGTTATAGAAGTCAAAAACGAATCCTGTGAGAGTCCTAGAAGATAAATCCCTGGTCGATAATTGTATAATAAGAGCCCAATCTGCCCTTCATGATTAAAAAACATCTATTGACACGAAGTCTGATATTTTGTACAAATGTAGCCTGTTCTAGAAAAAAGGCTTACTCACAATTGTAAAGGCAGGTGTGAACTTCAGAAGGCTTAATGTTCCTTAACCACATGAGTTCCATAGTCTGTCCTGTTTCTACTCATAATATAAGTGCTATCCTAAATTTATTTATTTTTCTCTATAAAATAAAACTATTCGTTCAAAATTTTATTTCTAGTTTGCATGATAAAGTCTAGCCATTTGGGTGATAATAAGCATCCTAATTTTTGTGTTCAAATCCCAACTATTTATATTTTTTAACTGAAAATTTAATCTTCTAATCTTTGCAAATGCAGGTTTGATAACTGATTGTTAAATTCAGGTTCCCCTTAAGGCTCTAAGAGAACTTTTCACCTAAAAAGTACTGACAAATAAGTGCTAACAACCAAACAATTATAAGTGAAGGATGATAGCTGAGTACTGACAAAGTAAATCTCTTTAAGAGTAATTTTCCGGTGACACTGCAACAATACCTTTGATAATCCTTCATTCCCTGAAGAAGGGAGATTAAACACAAGTGATTACATTATGCCACAGGACAAAGGGAATGTAGTTAATATTTTTGAAGTAAGGCAATCATCAGACATTCAGTCGATTAACCCTTTAAAAAGTCCAACTGTAAACCCTGACACAGGATAAAGAAAACTTCCATGTGGCATCCAAATTTTAAAAAATTATACTATGAATTTCTAGTGTGTTCTCTCTCTTCCCTTTAGAAAAGGAAACTCTCTCCCTTGGAAGAGAATAAAACTTGTTCAATTTTTGCTTTAAAAAAAAAAGAAAATGAAAATATAAAACTCAGCAGAAATGTCACACTGAGGAATCATAATAAGCATTAAACATTATTTAAGTCATGCATAACTACTAAAATATATGACCCCTTTCCATAAATTGAAAGGCACTGTATACAGCAGATTATGGGCCTCAAATGCTGAACTAAGGGAAGCGCCTAAGATCCCCATGCCTTTGTAGACCTAAAGATTAACTCTGATCCGTGGTACCTTTCTCTCCAAGCAAGCGACACACTCTGCCTGGAGAACTGCCAAGGCTGGCCTTTCTTTTCTCTTTCGTCAGGAGATATTTGTTGAGAACCTATGTGCTGAGGACTGTGTTCGGGAGAGAAGGAGGGAGGGAGAGAGACAGAGAGAAGGAGCGAGGGAAGGAAGGAAGGAAGGAGAGAAGGAGGAAAGAAGAAGGAGAAAAGAAGAGAAGAGAAAAGTGTGACTACACACTTTCTCCTCCGAGGACTTCCAGCCAGCTGAGCTCTGCCAATAGTCTCTAGACAACACTTTTAGGCTCGTCTGTTGCTAACAGCATGTGCAGTTGTAACAACAGAAAGCCTAGAACAGAGTGATTCTGAGAACCAAGAACTGGCTGGAAATATTAAACAGGCAAGCAGAGGAAATGCTCCAGTCAAAAACTAACTTTAACTTAGAGACAGGGAATTTCAGCTTAGAAGGATCTAGAGGATCATAGAGTTGAATGTCCTCATTTTACAAATGAGGAAACGGAATTATATGGATAAGTGACTTGCTCTCTTACCGTTATCTGTCGACGGGACACAGCGTCTTTAGGCAACAGAGAACTTCGTGTTTTCCTAAGAACTTCGATGTCATCAGTTCTATCAGATTGATTTAAGTGAGGGCAGCATCAGAGTTAAAAATTGGTTGTATGGCTATTAATACAAAATCAGTGATGCTTTTATCTCTATGTTGGGGCTTGCAGGAGAAAAGAAGGAATAATACCTCTTCCTGAATTCTTAGGTCTATACATAGGCTACAAGAATTTACAAAAGTATTTATTTTCATTTTTTAGGATGATTTCAACAAACTAAAGGGTCCAGGACCATCTTGACCAGAAAAAAAATTGCCCACTTTTATTTATACCCCTTTTTATTACTGAGTTGGTGTCGTGAGTGACAATGCCTAAAGTGAGCATGTCCAACTTTTGGTGCAGTATCTTGCAAACTAGGGTCTGTGAGTTCTTAAAATGGAGATATACAGATATGGAATATAATAATTCTGATTTATGCTTTCTTAAGTGGATATGCCTCCTTTGTCTTTGATTTCATCTGCTGTGCCATCTAGGATAGAGGGACTATTTAATTAGATTCTAGGGCAGCTGGCAAAAATATCAACTCCCAGTCTCTCTCCCTCCTTTTCCCAGCTTTCTGTTCTTTTTTAATCAAAGGAATGTAATGTAGCCAATCAGCAGAAAACCTACAAACAGAAATAAGAAGCCACAGGAGGCATCATCCACTTTGGACACCCCCAAGGCACAACTTTACATAGAAAACAACATGAATGGCTCCCCCTGGATTTGTACGCCCCGCTGGGCTGAGTACTCTCCTCCCCGAATCTGATGGTCGATGTGAAGTCAAAATCTTGACTCTTCAGCTTCATTAAAGACAGACAGAGGCCCGGGTGGGTAGGAGGTGCAGATGATTGCGCCCAAATGCTGACCTTGAGTAGTTTTGTCAAAGGAGAAATTGACGGGTTTGATCGCGGCCACTGAGTTCGGGGTGGGTGGGTAGCGATGCCTTTCGCAGAAAATCAGGGCCTGCACTTGGGCAAACAGGTGCACAGGCTAATTGTCAGCTCCCTGCCGAGTCTGACAGTCCCTGGAGAGTGGGCCTTCGCCTTGGGAGTTCTTTGAAATGGTCCCTGATTTGATTGTTTAGCGCCGCCCACAAGAGGCTCTTAATTGCATTCCTAGAGCACTGGCTTTCGACGGAAATTACTTAAAACACAGCTTAAGTGTTAAATTTGGACTGTGTAATGTGCAATTGAGGGGTTTTCTTTTATTTTCTTATTTAAAAAAAAAAAAATAACCTCACTCCCGGCTGCCTCCTTGTAGGAAGCTCTGACAGGTTCAGTGGGAAACCTTGGGGCTGGCACACATTAGAAGTTCTCTCCTGCAGAGTTGGCAGGTGTGAGCTATGTCAAATAAATTTATTACAGTCTGTGCTAATAATGAAAATTATAGAAAAGCTAGATGAAAGTGCTCTACAGCCAGCTAATTTGAAGCTACCTTACTAGACAATAACAAGCTCCTAACAGTTTTTTCCTTTTTTTAAAAAAAAAAAACACTAATTATGCTTAATGTTCCCTGTCGCATTAGCTTTCATGGTAATTATATTTCAAAACTTTTGCAATTAGGGTGCAGTTAATATTGTGGAATATTGCAATTATTTTTCATTGTGACACCTCTATTGAAAACTGGTGGCATAATGATCACATTGTTCAACTAAATCAGAACTGTAGAAATATGGCAAATGAACCAATTACACATTATTATTTCTAATTACAGATAATGTCATTTTCTCCACTTTTGTCCAAAAGAATTTCTCAAACAAACACAGATATCCTGAATTCTGCTATTTGTAAAGTCTCCCTCGTTTTCTCATCCACACACTGGTATTTTCTTATATTAGTGCCTTGAGTGCTAAATTTAAAAAGGTCGCATGGGGATTTCTTGAATTTTCTTCCTCCACCCCCAACTCCCTGCTGTGGAGTTTCTAAGCCAGATGCTCTCATTGAAAAATCTCAGCCTTGGCCTGGCTACAGACAACACACTGCTGCTAGGAGCCGGTGTGAATTTAGCAACTCATAATCATCATTCACAATGACTCATTTTTATTCATTCCACAGGTCTAACCTCTCCTCCCAATGAAGATTCATTGGTGGTAACTTGCTGTATCCCAAATACCTTCTAAATAACCCCTATTACCCCCCACCTCCATCACAAAATGATGAGGTTGGAAGTTGAATTTTTTTAATCTATGTGTTTCTACCTCTGTATTTCTAACTATCTGAAAAATGGAATAGAGACCCACAGAGGGTTTCTGGGAAATAGTTAAGTTTGGATTTGGGGATTTATTTTTTCCTTTTACCTCTAATATCCTCATCTATGGTGACCCTAATAATAATGATCGTGATCATGAGGTCATTTACAGACTCACCATCCCTGATCATATGGGGTATGAGATGCTGTCCAATTTCATCCTACAACCATGTCCTGAGACATAAAGACTAGACATTAATATCCAGTTTTACAGATAAAGAAAACGAAGCTTAAAGAGTTGTCCAAGACCTTATATCTAGTCTGTGGTCATCAAATTGAGAGCAGCTCTCCTGGCTCTTACCCACCATCCCTATGATCAGGACAATCAATCAGGCATTGGGGGTATCTGGGATGTGGCACTTTCAGCGTTCACCCCAGGACAGTCCCCAGCAAACCAGGACCGCTGATCATCCTACCTATAGTTAAAGTTAACTTGTCTATGAACTAAGAAACATATAGGTAAGATGCTTTCTACCTTGGGCTCCCTTTAACTTCTGAGTTTCTAGAGTAGAAGAGAGACACAAGTGAGAAATGGGGAAAGATAAATAGAAATGACCCCACAGCTAGATTTAATCCCCTTCCTCACCTATCGGTTTTCCCAAGTAGCCTGCAATCTCTGCGTGCAGGAGGGGCTGGCTATTGCCCCCCACTTGGGCTCCAGGACCTCGCTCTGTCCCCAGCCTGTGGTAGGTGTGCAATACATATTTGTGAAATAATATTGCTGATACTAACGACTCGTGTCTATAGAGCCCTTATTAAATTACTTTGCTAAGTAACTTAAACGCATTTTCTCAATTAATACACATACCAATGTACTAAGGAGAGCGTTGTGCTACTTTTCTCCCTTCTGTACCAATGAGGGAGCCAAGACAGAGAGAATCTAGGTGATGTGGTCACTGTTGCCCAGGAAGGGTGTGTGGGAGGCAGATGGGGACACAATTCTGATGATTCTACAGCCCAGGCTCTTAACTATAAGGTGATACTTTGGAAAGAAGGACCACTGTGGCTTATCCAACCCCTTGACGGTGTTTGACTCTTTGAGAGTCTAAGACAAAGCATCTGCTTGAGGGGAGACAAATGTCCTGTTGTCCTGCCTGGGGAACATAGAAGGGCATATTTTTCCTCTGCTTGCCCAGGCTCATAGGACAACAGAAAAGCTTCCCAGGCACATAATCATGCTTGGAATTTCTCTGTAATCTAGTCTTGGTTGAATTCACCTCTCAGATGAGCGACTACAGCTGCCTCCTAACTTGTTCTCTCGTTTCTATTCTTCCTACTCTCCCATCCCTCTCCATTCAGCCAGAGTGATCTTTCAAGATCTCGTTAAAGCATGCCACACCCTGCTTCAAATCGACCAAAACTTCCCCTTGCAGTTTACAGAAATCCTGAACCTCTTACCTTAATTGCCTGCATCAGCTCTCCTCAAACTTTCCTGAGCAGGTCTGCGAATGACCTGAGGATCCAGTGGAGTGAAATGCCTGTTCTGAATCATAAGTTCTGGAGCGGGGCGTGGATGCTGTATTTTTAATAAGCTCCCAGAGGCTGCAGGTGCTACAGGCGCTCTCTCCACCTACTTTTCTATCACTTCTCGGGCTTCGCTCCCCTGGGCTGGTGACATTCTAGCCACGCGCATTTTCTTGTAGCTCCTCTACATAATCCAGAGCTTTCCTGTCTTGGAGCCTTTTCCTTATTGTTCCCTTGGCCTGTATAAAGCCCTCCCCCTGCCCCAGGCCCTAGCCCAGCCACTCAAACCTTGTTCCATGGTAACCTCAATTTTACTTTTCAGGTTTCTGTTAAAAAGTTACCGCCTCAAAAGCCTTCCTCCCCCATCCTATCTAAGTAGGTATCTTCATATTTGTTTGTTTAATCTCAACACCTGGTATATTTCTGTCATAGCACTCACGTTGGTCATCATTCTATTTTTATGACTCCAAGATTTTAAGTTCCCCTTTAGAATAGAAGCTTCATGAAGGCAGGGGCCACATCTTCCTTGGGTACCGTTAGGCCCCTAGTGCTTAGAAAAGTGCTCCCTTGGGATAGGCGTGCAATGATTATACTGAATGGAAGCTCTATCCAATCAAATGGCGGGTTTACTGTACATCAGAACATTCATGGGAATTGCTTCCGTTTGAACTGCAATTTCCCTTAGGCTGCCAAAGCTATTTTTCCCAGGAGTACAGAACAATATGTAAAAATGCCAGATTTGTTTTCCTGTTTGGAACAAATACAGCCAATCTAAGTGCCTCACTCCTTTCATATAAGCTGGAGGAGTACAAAAGCAAACTGTCACACGCGATCACTTTCCAGGCAGAATTGAAGCCCTGCAATATGAAACCAAGTTCCCCTTCATAAGATACAGAGAGCTCCGAAACACGTAAGTGACACCGGGTCTCATCCTCCCTGAGTCGGCTGCCAGAACGCTTTATTTATACAACTCATTCCATTTCTCTGAGGAGTTTTACCACCACCTTATCAGTTTTCCTCTTGAGGCGGCAACTCCATAGGAAGGATGAATCCTCTTAGGCTTGGGCAGCCCCAGAAAGCCCCCAGAAAGTGAATGATACGATCCGTGTCACAGAAGCAGAAGCCGGGGGACCAAGGAGGCTGCAATGGCCTTGCATCTGATATCTTGAGAAGGGTAAGGAGATTAAAATGACAAGGCAACCAAGGATACCAACAACAGTAGCAGTTGTGGAGATGCCAGCCCGGGTCCACACCTTGGGTACGGCACTTTCTACACTTTGCTTTGAGCACTTAGACCTATTGAAGGCAACAATTAGGTTCATCTCTGATACACACGCAGCTTCTTGGGACAGAAGATCCACACCTACGCATCCCCCCTCCCCCTCCCCACTGCCCCTTCACCTGCAGAGACAGCCAGAACCTGCTCCTAAAACTCTGTTGCTTGTTGGCAGAGATACTCCTTGACCTGACTCAAGATGGCCTGAAGAAATCGAAGGGGCTTGCTTATCAAAAAGAACCTGTGTAACAGGTTAAAACAGCCTCGCTCGTACACTGTTGGTCGTTCCTACACAGCTACTACATTTCATTGGCAATATGTTATGCAGAGTTATAAGAAGATCTATTGCCTATGATCTTCTATTTCTACTTCTACAATTTTATCCGAACGAAACAATCGTAGATGGGTAAAGCAATTTTTATAGAAGGATGATCTTTGCAGTGATATTTTTTAACACCAAAGAAAATTGAAAAAGCAAAAGTGCCTGACAAAAGGGGGTAAGTTTAAATAAATCGTGCTATGTCAGCAGGACGGAATAACACCAATATGGTGCTCTGGAATAATACTTAATAACATACAATAAGATGAATAACTACTATTTACGAGCAGTTATGAGCTTGTGAGTCGAGGTGCTAAGTTCATTTATGTACCAATTTATTTCCTCTCGCAAAGATGCACTGACATGGATATTATTATGACTCCCATTTTACAGACTAAGAAACTGAGACCTAAAGAGATTAAGACACTACCTAAAGTCACCCTGCTAGTAAGTGATGGAATACAGATTCCAACTCGGGCAGTCTAACTCCAGAGCCCAAATTCTGAAGCCTAGTGTCCTCGTGTGCTGGTTCATGGTACCATATGTTGCCATATGAAAGAGGGTTTGTGTAGAGTGGAATCTCTGATTGGGATTTAAAAATTGCATGAATATGTCATTACATATAACTTGTTTATAATATATAATTGCATATAATAAATATAATGGGTTTTTCTTTCCATCCTACGTCAGCACATATTGACTAAGTGTCGACTACTTGCTCAGGAACAGTTCTAGGTGCTAGTAATTTAGTTGTGAACAATAAGATAAAGTCCTTGTTCTCATAGATCTTACACATAAAGAAAGAGAGACAGAGAGAGACAGAGGAGAGAGAGGGACGCTATATATCAAAGGTTAACAGTGATTATCTCTGGGTATGTGTAATTTGGGGTAGTTTTAACTGTCTCCTTAAATCTTGTCTAAATATTCCAATTGTCCTCCTATGTTCACAGAACATAAGAAAATAAGAGCATAGTTCATTCACGTTATTAATGAAAGACAATTTAAAAAAATTAAAAAGCACATACATTTCAAAAACAATGTCTCAGTCCATTTTTACCCTCTTATCTCCCGGGGGCTCCCCGTGAGTCTGTCCTGAATTGCCTGTCTCCAACAGAAGAGTCCCCTGGGCCAGCACTGCTGTCCTCCCGTCCCTGGCAGAGCTGGTCACGGTGCTATCAATTCCACCTCCCCTGTCCCTCCCACTGCTGAGTCTTTGTGCTTCCGGAGCCTTGCATCAAGACAGGACACGCCAGGCTGACTGAAGGCGTGACCTATTTCAGACAATCTCTCTCTGCCACAGTCATAATCAGGTAGTTATTAACCAACCCTGTGATTAACAAGAAAATTAACAGTTTGAAAACAGGGCCAATCCTCCTATCCTTTCACTTCAAAAACGAATCTGTGTCAGCCTCCTCTATCTGGGCTCTTTTGCCATTAATTCTCACAGCCAAATTTCACTTCGAAACATGGGAGATGATGTTTAAAAAACCTTGTGTTGATAAATCATTACCGCAATTCCCAAATTTTTACCGTGAATCATCAGAGCAGCCCTAATTAGAAAACGAATACAAATAGAGAAGTTCTCATGGCAGGCCTGGGAAAGTTTCTTCTCTTGCCTGCTGGGAAAATCATTTAACCTCTCAGTGCCGTAATTTCCACCTTCATGATAACCAGATAATAATTCCTCCCCCACATGAGTGTCGGTGGTTTCATGTATATAAAGTGCTTTGATGACTTTTTTAAAAATTGCAAGGGAAGTACCAATGCTTTTTCACATCTCTCCCGCACCTGACATCTAAGGGTTTCCTAATGCACCGCAGTGAAACGTTTGCCTCTGTGTGATGTTTCCAGAGGAAGATATCATTCCTTCCCCCCCACTGCCCCCCCCCGCTTCTTTTTTTTTTTCCGTGGGTTGAGGGCACAGACAGAAAGATACTGTAAGAAACGGTATGAGGTCTAGCCATTTCAGGTGTGAAATGAACCTTCCTTGGCATCATCCCGAATGTGCTGTGAGCTGTAGTGCTAACGGAATAAAAGCCTTAATTGAGAAAGCCTTTGCGTGAGTGGATTTAAACAAGACCTTTCAAATTAATTTAACGTACTCTCTTTTATTTAATTCCCTTTGTTCAAATGTCAACTTTTTGTCAGAATAGAGTGCAGTGCTTTCCCTCCGTCCTGATAGGTGCTTGCACATTTGCCCAGTGACATTTTCTCAGTACAGAGAATCCGCTTTCTGTGGAGAACTCCTGTCTGGAGCAACACGGGAGATATTTTCATCTACCTGGACAGAGACTTCCGGTCCCTGTTGGTTTTGCCACCTCCACAAAGCATGGCCCTCTGAATGGCTCCTGCTGGCTTCCACAGAGCGGCCAGATGTCTGCAGTCGGGCTGCCCTGATTTCTCATCGGGGCTCCACCACTCTTTTTCTGTGTCATCTGTGCAAGGTACTTGATATCTCTGTGCCTCACTTTCTTCATCTGCAAAATGGGGAGACCCAGTACTTCGAAGGTTGTTGTTCCGTTAACGTACAGCCCTTGGCTAAGAGCCTGGCTCGTACGAGCCAGCACGAGGAGTTATTATCAGCATTACTATCATTATGATTTTGCAAGCTTCCTTTTTACCTGAAATACCTCACCCTCCTTGCATTTGATACTGTTGGCAACAGTGATTCTTGCAATCATTCCCCAGGATGCTACATTAACGTGGCTCTTCTCCAAACTTGCCCATTTTGCTACCTTCTTTTCTTTCGTTTTTTCCCCACCCCGAACATCCTGGAGGCTCTGTTTCCTGCTATCAGCACACCCGTTCTCTCAGCAATGACCTTCTCTCCACGGGCTTCAAATGATACTTCTGTGCAGATGACTGCAAACTCCCCCCTCTGTTCGCAGCGTCTCTCAGTGTTCCTCATGGTACTCCCCTTCTTTCTTCTCCTCTCTTCCACTCTTCCCTTCCCTCCTGTTTCTCCTCTGAATTCCAGACCCAAACCTTCAGCTACCTGATGGGCATCACCATCTGGCCTGTCCACAGCTCACCAGAGTCAGATCTGGTTTCTACTTTCCATCAAAGATCTCCTTCCCTCCAAACCTCAACCTTTCTTTTGCTAAGAGGAATCTTCCTATTTTCCTGGCCGTGCTCAAGTAAGTACTCGCAGCTACCTTTGATTTTTCCTTCTCTCTTTTTAAAAAAAATTTATTTATTTTTATTTATTTATTTGGCTGCACTGGGTCTTGGTTGCAGCACGCGGGATCTTTAGCTGTGGCACGCGGGATCTTTAACTGCAGCACGCAGGATCTTTAGTTGCGGCCTGCAAGCGCTCAGTGGTGGCATGTGGGATCTAGTTCCCTGACCAGGGATGGAACCCGGGCCCCCTGCATTGGGAGCGCAGGGTCTTCGCCACTGGATCACTAGGGAAGTCCCTTCTCTTTTCTTCCTCCTCATTCGTCCAACACGCAGGTTCTGTGGCTTCTTTCTGGCCAAAGTCTCGGCATCCCTCACCAGCCAACGACATAGCCTAATATAAGTCTCTCCTTACTTCTGAGAGCCCAGGCTGTGTTCTGCAATAACCAGCTAACTCTGTGCATATCTCCGGTTTCTGCCCCATGGCTTGTCTTACACCTGCTTCCATGGGAACCCTTCCTCAAGAGCATCTGGGGAGCTTTAAACACCCTGGTGCTCAGGCTACTCCCCGGTCCCATCACATCAGAATCTGGGGGTTGTCGCTCAGGCATTGTTTTAAAATCCCGAGGTGATTCCAGTGTGTAACCAAGGCTGCCAATTACAGCCTAAAGGGGCAGCTCAGCAAGACTAAGCTACTGGATCAGGGCTCCCCAAACTTTAACACGAGTCAGGACCCCCTGGAGAGCCTGGTAAACCAAAGACTGCTGGGACCCAACCCTGGAGTTTCTGATTCTATAGGTCTGGGGAAGGCAAGAGGTGGGTGCTGAGGGTTTGCATTTCTTGCAAGTTCTCAGAAGCTGCTGATGCAGCTGGTCTGGGGAAACCAAACTTTGAGACCTAAAGTTTGGCACTAAATTATTTCCTTTATTGGAGGCATCTGAAGGTAAGCTTGTTGAGAGGAAAACCACACTTGCTTAAGTCTGGGTAGGCTAAGAAGTCCTCAGTAACGCTACAGCAAAGGGCTCTTGGAATATGACCCAGATTAGCAGAAGATGGGAGGAAGTCATGTTTTCTGTTCACAGATCCCTTGTCTCCGCAGTCATGTTGCCCACTGTGAAAGGGCCTGAGTTAGTATTCTGACCCTACTTCCAATAGGATTGTGTCAGCTGCCCAAAAGGTTAAAAAAAAAAAAAATAGACCATGGCATGGATTGCTTGTGTGTGCTTTTCCAACCCAAACTCCTATGGAATTGTCTAGGCTCATGAGTTTAGTTATCTATTTGTTTCTCGCTCTACTTATCATCCTACCTATGCCTATCTACCTGCCTACCTATCAACCTATATCTATGTATCTATGTGCCTTTCTGTCTACCTACCTATTTATCTATCTATATTGCTTCTAAAATAAGGACCTTTGGACTAGCCTGAGGCAGCTCTCACAGATGCAGCAAAGCATATGGGTGTTCACGAGACTATGGCAGGAATATCCCATTACTGAGAAGAATGTGGTTTCTCCTTTTCCATTTCATTTAGATTTTAAAGGTAATTCTGACCCGGCAGGCAGATAAATCTATAGTCAACATCTCCTGACAGCGATCATTGTAAATAGCATTCCTATCCGAATTCTTGAGAGTTTATAGTAAGAAAGGAAGATGGTGACTATAATCTGGGATGGGGTTTATACATCTTTTTAAGACCTGATTTTTCCCCTACTTTTCTAAGCATCTGTATTACAACCAGCACTTTAGCTAATATTGTTCTTGTGCTGAAAAGCAAAGTTTACCAGAGCTGTCTTGACTGTGAGCACTTTATAATTATAAGAGAAGAACGAGTCTGTGAATTCTGAGTAGGGAAAAAAAAAGTGACTACGAGCTGTACTAGCTCAGCTAATGGCACAGATGAGACTTAAGAGCCAAATGAAAGAGTAGAAATCACGCGGGTCCTCACTGCTCGCTAAATTGGGGGAAAAAAATCCTACACAGCTAAACTAAATCAGCTCGTCAGTCAGTCCTTACCCATATTCTAAAAGTGTGGATTAATCAGGGAGCGAAGGAAGAATGGAACAGGGCCTCTGCCTCCTGTTCTTTGAAGCATGAGAAGATGGTAACTGCCATCGCAGACCAGCCGAGCTCAGCTCGTTTGGGTGGTTATAAAGATTCATGCAGCAATTATTTAGAAGCTGGCACATCCATCCTTTCATCAGGCTGGGGAAACACACAGGCTAGCTCTTCTCTGGACGTTCAGCTAAGGGGAAAAAGCAGGCATGAGCCTAAAGGCAGCCCCTCCCTAAAAGCCTTTGGAGTTTACGCTTCCCATCTTCATCCCTGCACTCTTGGAGGTGAATCAGAGAGCTGGTTATAAAAATACCCACAAAGGTCTTAGAGGTTGATAACGGGGACGCGCTTTGCCTCCCAGCTCTGACTCTCCTGCGAGAGTTATCACAAATGTGGCCTCTGTGCTTCTGCCAGTGAGTCACCTCTTTCCCTCCACGCTGCTCCAGAACTTCTCATTCTGTGTCTCGATGCTTTTTAATAAGGGCACATTTTCACCTTTGTGTTGGAGGTTAGGTCGTAAATGTTTTCTTTCTCTTCCTAAAGGACAGATTCAGAGTTCGAGCCTTCTTTGTATTGCCCCCATCATTCAGCACAGACTCAAAAATATTTACTAAATTAGAGAAATGCAAATCAAAGCTACAATGATGAGGTGAGGTATCACCTCACACCGCTCAGAATGGCCATCATCAAAAAATCTACAAACAATAAATGCTGGAGAGGGTGTGGAGAAAAGGGAACCTTCCTATACTGTCGGTGGGAATGTAAACTGGTACACCACTAGGGAGAACAGTATGGAGGTTCCTTAAAAAGCTAAAAACAGAGTTACCATATGATCCAGCAATCCCACTCCTGGGCATATATCTGGAGAAAACCATAATTCAAAAAGATACATGCACCCCAATGTTCATTGAAGCACTATTTACAATAGCCAAGACATGGAAACAACCTAAATGTCCATCAACAGAGGAGTGGATAAAGAAGATGTGGTACATATATACAATAGAATATTACTCAGCCATAAAAAAGGATGAAATAATGCCATTTGCAGCAACATGGATGTCATACTGAGTGAAGTAAGTCAGAGAGAGAAAGACAAATAGCATATGATATCGCTTATATATGGACTCTAAAAAAAAGGCCACAAATGAACTTATCTACAAAACAGAAATAGAGTTATGGATGTAGAAAATAAACTTATGGTTACCAGGGGGTAAGGGGGGAGAGGGATAAATTGGAAGATTGGGATTGACACATACACACTACTACACATAAAACAGGTAACTAACAAGGACCTACTGTATAGCACAGGGAACTCTACTCAATACTCTGTAATGACCTATCTAGGAAAAGATCTAAAAAAGAGTGGATAACAGATTCACTTTGCTGTACCCCTGAAATGATCACAATATTGTAAATCAACTATACTCCAGTAAAAATTAAAAAAAAAAATTTACTGAATGAACACATGTCTGAATAAATAGCAGATATCACATGTTTTGGACAGGAGCCACATAACCTCAATTACGAGCTTTCTTCATTGTCTGACTTCCATTTATAATCCATGGTATGTAGACCGGGCCCTTTACAACCAGATTCCACCCTCACTTCCGGTCATTCCCACTCTTGGCCTGAATCTAGATACATCTGCATGCTAGTCTTGGCATCAACATTTCCCCAAGCCTTCTCCAAATGCACCATGTTCTTTCCTATCCCCGTGCCTTTGCACTTGCTGTTGGCTTTTCCTGGAACCCCACCTGCCCCTCTCAGCTGCCTACTAATCATGATTTAGCAGTCAGGTACAGGGAGACTTTCTGCCATCCCAGCTGTAGCTCAGGTGTGGAGGGGCTGACTGTGCCATTCTAGTATTGGGTCCCACATTAACCTGACCTGCTGTATCACCGTCATCTGTTTATTTTTGCTCTCCTTAGTGCCTCTCCTCAGCCCATGCTGCCACTAGCTAGATAAGGGTCTCCCTAAGGCCATGTACCTGGTGTTAGTCGTCTCTGACTTTCATCTCTGTGTACTACATAATGTGTCTGTAACAGTAGATACTCAAGAAGTGTTGTGTATTGAAATGAATCCGTCATATCATTTGAGGGCAGTAAAAACTACCTGCTAGAATCTTCAGCTTCTCAAGCCTCTAAGAACATTATTTCCAAACAACATGAAACAGTGATACTCACTGTTTAAGACAGTGCTTCTTAAAATGTGGGTCCCAGACCAGCAGTATCAGACACTACTTGGTAACCTGTAAGAAATGCAAATGTACAGGTCCAACCTCAGACCTACTGAATTAAAAATGCTGGTAGAGGGCCTAGAAATCTGCATCCTATAAGCTCTCAAGGTGATTCTAGAGCTTGCTAGCAAGAACATCTGCTTTAATGAATTTGAAGCACTATTTTGAGAAGAAGTATGTAGCAGTGAGAAGACCAGGGCCACTGGAATCAAGCAGAAATGGTTCAAATCCTGGCTGTTATACTTGATTTGATGGTTACATGATTTGGTCAAGTTAGCTAAACTCTGAGAGGCTCATTGTCTTCATCAATAAAAGGCAGAGGGACCAAAGCAAGTGACAAACTTGAAATGCCTGGTACCGTGCCTGGGACTATGGTAAATGTTCTGCAGATGTCGGTCCTTAACCTTCTGTTTCCCAAAATGTATGCCAAGATTAGTCCCTCCAAATCTTCAGGACAAGGAGGAAGAGGAGGAGGAACAATGCTGCCTGGTCAAATTATTTTTAGAAACAAGGCATCTATTCTTCTCTTGCAGATTCTCAGTTCCCATAAGCATATGAAAGACTTTGAGAAGTCTTAGAACTTTTTTTCCCCCAAACTTTGTTTGATCCAGTCTTTTTCAAGGTTTTCTTTTTCTTTCTCTCCCTTTTTCCCTCTCTCCCTCCCTCCTTCTCTCCTTCCTTCCAGCTCCCTCCCTCCCTCCTTCCCTTCCTTCCTTCTTTTTTTGGTGGGGAGTGGTGGAGAGGAAGCAACCCCTTAGCTTCCCATTATTTAGGAGGACAAAACAAAAGGAACATTTCCACCTTGGACTTGCCTTTTAGATTATTTGCTTTTGAATTGGAGTTTGGGAAGAATGACCTCAAGAATTTTCTGACAGTATCATACTGAATATTTGGCAAATATAAATTATTATTTGGCAATCACCCAACAGATATTGAGTATACGCTAAATGCCAGGCTTTCTCTTGGGTGTTGAGGATACAGAAAGAGGGAAGGCCTGTCTGAGGAGATGATATTGGAGCTAAGTGAATGAAAGGTCAGCTATGGGGAAATAGGAAGTCAGCCATAAGTGGTCCAGATTTTATTCTAAGTGAAATGAAAATATATTTTTACAAAACATGCCACTCTGGCCTGCTTTTTAGGCATGAGGATCTTGCCCTATATTCTATATCTTCACTGATGAAACCAGAAACTGTGAAGATCAAGTAAGTCAAGTATTTTCTCTCCATTCATCCATCCACCCATCCATTTAATACAGAGTCATCTCTGGCTTCTGACATGCTGGGCACTGTGCTTAACAGGTAACAGAGGTTTAAAGATAAGACAGGGCTTCCCCTCTCGAGGACTTTATTATCTAATAAAGTACTCACCATGTGAAAGAGACCTGGTAGAATAATAGATGATTATGCTTGCTGCATTGAACTACTTTGCCATATTTCTCAGGGAGTCAATGTACACCCTGGGACGCAATCTTTGGGTGGAAGAAATACCACAGAACTTGGATTACTTACATTTTATTTTATGGTATTATTTTACCATATTCAAAAGCATGCTAAGCAGAACTGTTTGGATCCTGAATTTGTGTGACACACAGAAACTAGGGTAATAAGGATTCAAAGCTGACACATCAAACTCAGTTCGTCTGTCACCCATTAGACCTAATCTTGCTTAGGGGTTGATCCTGTACTTGAATGATTGTCCTACTACATAGTGTTAAAAGGCTTTGGAAATTTTTTCCTTCTTTATTTCATTAACCCACATTTTCCCCCCTCTAACACTTTCTTGAAATGCTTCTTATAAAAAACTTTTTCTGTTTCCTGTGGCAAAAGAAAGGAAGAAAAATACCAGCAACAAAGCATATGCTAAGGTAATTTAAGAGTTGTGATAAGCCAAAAGGAAAAGATAAACAGGCCCCAGAAACCCACAAAGTTAAAGAGTTTGTTCCTTTTTAAGGCCGTCTAATTGGACACGGCAGGGGTCTTCATCAGTGTGCCTACTTGTTTTATGAGCGGAATTTTCTACTACAATGTAGGAAGTTAAAGTGTGCGCTGAATTTCTCTGAAATTGCTTTTCTCACATCTATCGTTCAACCTTGAACTGGTCTGACCAATTCTGGAGGGAGGAGGGCCGTGGAAATGTAGGTATAAACTCCGAACCTGAGGTATGTGGAGAGTTTTTACAATCTGCCAACTCTTTGGTCTGAGTAGCTACTGAGTTACTTTCCCATTATGAATTTCTCTTGTGATCATTATAGTCGGTGAGTTCTGAGTAGCCCAGGCTTAACTGTTTATAGGAGGTCTTGATGAAGGCAATGAGAAAAGAAGAAACCCAGCAAAAAGGTGATGCCTACCTGCCAGTGAAATCTCAGAGTGAATGTCAGGTTTAATGAGGGAGTCTGGAGGAAGCTTCTGAGTTCTATGGGGGAGAGCGCTTGATTTCACCGTCCACGTGGGGTGTCATGACTATTAATAAACAGTAATGATAACTTGAATGCCTGCTTCTCACTGGGAAAGGAGAGGCATTTTTTTTTTTCCACACGTGATCTTGAAGTATAATTATCCCTGTGTTAAAAATGGTGAAACTAAAACATAGAGAAGTTAATTAAAGAACTTGCCCAAGGTAACAATAGTCCAAATGGAGATGGGAGTAAGGCACAGACTTTGGATCTCTTACGAGAGGGTTTTTCAGAACTGTGATGGAGACAGAATGAAGGCATGGGCTCCCACCTTTAGCCCTGCTGAGGAAATACTTCTCAAGTACTTTTTCTAGCCTTGACCTCTGAAACGTGATAGTTTGGAAAATGAAATCACCTCCGTCCCCAAGTAGCTGCACGATGGATTTTGGGTGGCACTTGCCCTCCCATGTAAAGCTCTTTCCAGACGATCTCTGCTTTGGTTCTGCACCCTGACAACGGGGAAGGTGTGCTACACTATTGGTCCTTCACCTCAGGAAGGAAAACCAATCCTATGAAGAGGCCCCTTTGAAGCTTAGTTGCACTGCAACACAGGCATGTTTCTTAGATCAACCTAATCTGACTCCAATTATTCAAAACATGCAACTCTGGGCATGAATATGAGCCAGGCATATATCTTCCGTTCCTTTATAAAGAAATGTATTTGGCTTATATGCATGTATGTGCTATACTTCCTCCATTCTGGGAAATGTTTTTTCCACATTTAATATTCCTGAAATTAGGACTTTATGATTAACATGCACGTTGAAAGTAGCATGTCTTATTTCTGCTCCGAAATGCTGTAATTAAGTCCATAGTGTGCCCACTATCAATGTCATCTCACAATCCAGAATAGAGTCTATTTCTTTCTACCAGAAGCCCCTTTCACAAAGGACTTACGGCATTTTACAAGATAATACAATGGCACAGAATTTCCTCAGCATAGGAAGTTTCCTCTTTGTAAAGGTTGAATCTTTTCCAAAACAGGCTAGAGTAAAATCAAAGCCTAGAAGGCTCTGGGTTATTTTGAAAAAGGGATCTGATCTTGTGCTGCTATGAGGACACGGGCAAGTTAGGGCCAGCAGAGTCTCAGAGCTGCGGAACTCATCAGCATCAGACAGAATGCCAGAAGGAGGACAGGGGATCTGGCTCTGGTGTGATGATGGCTCTTCAAACGCAGGCAGTGCCCAGCCCCTGTGACATGATGGACATACTGTGGGTATTGAATTAAAATGTGCTTGGCACTCTGTGGCTGCCAATACTAACTTTGGAACCAGAGGTGAGGCAATCTTCCACACTGTATACTCCCATATCAGAAAGAACAACCACAACAAAACACTTGAGTTTGAAGTCTTCTCCATCTGGCTCCCTTGCAGTGACCTTAGCAGATCAACATAAAACTCAGCTGTGTTATAAAGATATTTGGTCCAGGGTCCCTAGAACTCACCTAACCTTTTCATGACCCACGTAAGCTCTCCTTCCTCTTAACTGTATATACTTGTTGATAAGTCCACCTAGAAATCCAGAGTAACTGTGCAAAGGAACCAAAGAATTTGTCCTTTAGCAGTTATAATCTTACTTGGTAAATAAATTAAACTCGTCACTGAGAGTACAGGAAGATAGTAGCTGAAATGTAGTTGAAAAAGTTGCTTGTAGCTTAGGGGAAGTTAAGAGAAATCAGTCATGAAGGTAAAAGCCTATTTTGGGGGTGTTCTGAGCCCATGGTGTAAGAATTCTATTAGTTCAGTGTGTTAAAACAAACCAATAGTCTGAAACACATATATATGTATTTTCATGTAACAACAACAACAACAAAAAAAGAGAAACTTGACTTAATACACGTGAATAGGTAGACAAAGTCTTACAAAACAGACTTTGGTAGTGGAAAGTCTGGGGCCATGAGAGACTAATTACTATCCATTGATAAGTAACTTGAGTTTTATGACCCTCAAATGTCTTATCTGTTAAGTGGGGAAAATGAAACTCTTTATGTCCTCCTCACTACCTGGTAGTAATGGGGTTCTAAATAGATACTACATATGACAGTGTTTTCTAAAGGCAAAAATGGTACACCAACAGGGATATTATTATCAATGACAGTGGTGGTGCTACCATCACCATTATCATCATCACCACCACCATCACCCATAAGCTAGATAACTGGGACCACAGTTCAAATGTCTACAGAGGCCAAGCCAATCACATAAAGAAGTTAAGTGGAAAATGCCTACCCCATCTAAAATGCACAGCCTCTACTTGACTCCAGATATTTGTGGCCATGACGTAGTGCAGGCAGGTAATGCTAGATTTGTTGTTATTTCAAGAAAGACAGGATTATGAATGTTTATATAAAATATCCTGTTTTTTCAGTGTTGTCACCTAAATAAAAACATTTAAAAAATACCAGCAAGGACAAATCACATAGGTTTGCAGGCTCATGTGTCCAAGGGCCAAATATTTGCAACCTCTGAGATAATGTACATGAACTTGTTCTTTGAAATAGACAATATCCAAGATATGTTATGCTGTATAAACATAAGTGATGATTATTATTCGATATCATCATCATATCATTATCATCATTACCATCACTGTCACCATCATCACCATTCATCTAGAAAGAGACAACGGTTTTAGTTGAACAGACTTGGCAACTCAAGACATCCTTAGCAGTGGACTGTGTTGTGCCTAGTTCTTATTCTTTTCCTAGAATTGTGACATTTGAAAGTTGGAAGAGACCTTTCAAAACATCTGGCCCCAATTTCCCCAACACTGTAGAATCAAAAACAGAGGGTCCAAGAGGAGAAGTGACCACCCAGGTGACACAGTGAGTTCTCGTAGAATTAAGACACAGATTGATTCACTGGTCCCCCACTGCCTCAGGGCTCTTTTCTTCTTTGCCATGATTTTCTTTCTTTGTCTCACAGATTCTTTTTATCTTCTGAACCCCTTCAGCAATTTGAGATCAAAAAAGAGAGGCAGAAAATGTCAAGCCTGCCCAGTGTAATAAGACTTTTTTCCCTCCCTGTGAATTATTTTCACAACCCATTTTCAGTCTCTTATATGCTAACCAGTTTTCAGTCTTCAAGAGGAGGTGCACAGGTTAGCAAAAGAAACAGAAATCCCAGCATCCTAGTATTTAAATAGGTCGTATCCCATCCTATCTCTTCCCACTTTTTCAAGCAAATTGCTCTACCGGAGAGAGAACCCACCTAGAAATAGGGGTGGGGTCATAGGCTGATAAAGATCACTGCTCCAGTAAAATCGCTGATAGAAATGTATCACAGACAACAGTCAACTCCTCCAAGAGTAACACATAAAGCAATATCTTAAGCAGGCAGAGTGAAAGTGGGGTGGGTAATGGCGAGGCGCCCCAGGGAGATGGAAAAGGTCATTGAGATGAAAATAACCTTGGGAACTTGGAAAGAGTGCTCCATTACCACAGACGGGGAAGAAAACCCAGTATCCAATCAGATGGAACAGATTGAAATGCGATTCCAGTCAAGTGTGAATGCCACCAAATGCACGGTGGAACTATTGGGGGGGCTGGCATGAGGGAATATGAGCCCTGGCCGCACCCCCCTCAGTCCACGGTTGGACATCAACACAATTGAAAAGCAGGGATTTGTAAGGTCATAATTTGCACAGGTGCATCTTTGTAAATCCTGAGTGAGGGTGAGGGGTGGGAAAATGTGATAAAGATAAATTAGGGGTCTTTCTGAGAAGGGACACGACTGTTCTGCTGAGGTGTTAAAAAAGATGCTACACCATCAGCTTGGTTTTTTTTTTTTTTTTAAAGTGAAGGGATGCAAAGTCTGCCTTTGGAGTGGAAGAGGGAAGGAAAAAGGACAATTGATCATTGCCTTTACTGTTAGCTTCCCATGGTTGAGTGTTCACTGATAAGACTGGTTCAACTCCAAGATGCTCTCTTTGAAACAATTATTGTTTTCCACTAAAGTACAACTCTAGCAGAAAACATTAATTGAAGTGATAACTGCCTAAATGCTTCAGTATCAAAAACGCATGTGCCTTCACATTTTTGTATTTTACAAGCACCAGAAAGGAATAAGGATAATAAGCCACAGAAATCGTAAAACACAAGATGTGATAGAAAATGACAAAAGAGAGGGCTGGGGGCCTGGGAGGAATCAGGGGGAAAGCTGGTCCTGGAACTTTAAAGCACCACACAAAATAGTTTTTCTATACTTTACTGGTTTATTCAGATTCTAGGGTTGAAATATTAACCATACTGGTTTTCTTTGCTTGCTTCTGGCTTTCTTTGCCATGCACACTGCATATTCCATCAACCAGAAATGTCTTCTTAATTCTTTACCTCTTCTACAACAGGATGAGGAAAACAGCCTGTGAGCCAGGGTCTGCCCCCACTACTTTCTTGGACCATTCTTCGGAAATCGAAAATACCCTCTGGGGCTTCCCTGGTGGCGCAGTGGTTGAGAATCTGCCTGCTAATGCAGGGGACATGGGTTCGAGCCCTGGTCTCGGAAGATCCCACATGCCGTGGAGCAGCTGGGCCTGTGAGCCACAACTACTGAGCCTGCGCGTCTGGAGCCTGTGCTCCGCAACAAGAGAGGCCACAATAGTGAGAGGCCCACGCACCGCGATGAAGAGTGGCCCCCACTTGCCGCAACTAGAGAAAGCCCTTGCGCAGAAACGAAGACCCAACACAGCCAAAAATAAATAAAAACCTACATAGATTTAAAAAAAAAAGAAAAAGAAAATACCCTCTGCACACCTTTCCTCCATTCTTTGACTTTGTTCCTATATATTTGTTCATTCACCTAATATTGAGCACCTGCTCTGTACCAGGCACTGTGCTAGCTAAATGCATAAAGTAAAATGGGACACAAGGGAGATATGGTTCTTGTCTTCAACGAGTTTAAATCGTGTTGAGTTCAGTCAGATGGTGAGTTCAATAACCGAGGCAGCATGGGGAACCATGGAAGGGTGACTAACCCAGATCAGGTAGACCAGAAGGCTTCCCGGAGGAAAGAACACCACATGCAAAGACTCTACAGCACACGTGTGCCACATTCAGGAACGATGTACGGAGTGGGGTGAACAGTGAGAGATGGGGATAGGGACATGCATAGGAGCCTTCTGTGATATGCTGAAATGTATAGGCTATATCCAGGGAACAAGGGGGTCCCCCCAAAGAGTCTGAAGGAGGAGAGAGACGTGTTGAGATACACGTTTTATGGAAACTCTGCTAACTGAAATGTGAGAAAGAATCAGATGACAGAGACAAAAAGAAAGAATAACCAGTTAGAACCAGTTAGATCTCCATTCCAAAGATAATAGAAATTTGAGCTAGGGTAGTGGTAACAGGGATGTTACCACTGTTACCAGTGGTAGGGTTTTGATAGGGTTTTGCAACTTATTCTCCGTAGAACTGAGGAACCTGGTTTCTAGGTCTCTGGCTTGAGCGACTGATTGGATGATAGGGCATGCACTGAGATGCGGAATACCAGACACGAATCAGATGGAAAGAATATGTTTGGGATTAAATATGCTGAGATGTTTGAGTTTCATTTCAGAGCTGTTGTATTTGAATTGCCTGCTGGACATCCTAGCAGAAATATCCGGGGGACATTTAGATATATTGGGTAAAAGATGTGACTTGGAGAAATGGATATCAGGGTCATAAACTCATAGATAGTTAATTTTAGTTATGAGTGTAGATGATCACCCATGGGAGAGTGCATAAAAAGGAAAGGAAAGGAAAGGGGGCCTGGGTTTATAGATACCCTGACATTTAAGGGAGCAACAGAGAAGGGGGCATCTATGGGAAGACAGAAGTGGCCAGAAACATAGGAATAAGAATGAAAAGAATGTGGAACAGTAGATGCCAAAGGAAATGGCATTTCAAGGTGGGAGGAGCAGTGAAGAAGGGAAATGTAAGATATGATGAGACATTTATTAAATTTAGCAAATGGGGGCTATTTGTGAATGTCGTAAAAGCAGTTATTAAGTAAGTAAAAATAAGAGGTTGCAGAGTATATGGGAAGTGAGAAAGTAGAGAGAGGCTAGATAACATTTTCAAGAAATTTCTCAAGGAGAGAAGTAATTCTCCACTTATTTAAATCCTGTTGGCAAAGATCCTCCAGAGGGGATCCTTAACACAGGGTGAAGGTGGGACCAGATGGGATCTAGAACACAAGTGGAGGAAGGCAAGAGGAATGATGCTTCTTCCAATGTCACAGAAATAAGACAGGAGGCTTTGAGCTCTACTCTGACGCCCAACATCTAGTAGCTCTGTCTTGCTTTGTATTCAGTTGGATTCTGCTGTGGGTGAGTTGTGTTCCTCCAAAAGATATGTTGAAGTCTTAACCCCTGGTCCCTGTGAAAATGACCTTATCTGGAAATAGGGTCTTTGCAGATGGAATTAAAATGAGGTTATACTGGATTAGGGAGAGCTCTAAATCCAATCACTGGTATCCTTATAAAGAGAGATTTGGGGACCCAGAGACACATACAGGGAGAAGACAGCCACGTGAAGATGGAGGCAGGGATTGAGCTATGCTACTACAAACAAGGAAAGCCAAGGATTTCCAGCAACCACTAGAAGTGAGGAAACACAAGGAAAGATTGTTCCCTAGAACCTTTGCAGGAAGCACGGACCAGCCAACACCTTGACTTTGGACTTCTAGCCTCTAGAACTGCAAGAGAATACATTTCTGTTGTTTTAAACTACCCAGTTTGTGATGCCTTATAACAGTGGCCCTGGGAAACTGGTATAGATGCTAAGGCCATGCATTTACCAGGCTAGTTTCCCAGATGATGACTGTTCCACCAAAAAGTGATCAATAGAAACAACTATCTCAAAAGCACCATCAACTCAGGAGAGCAGCTACTAAAAAGAATGAAGAGAGAAATATTCCTTAGATCCAAGGAAGACAATAGATTGGACAAACATGCATCTTTTCTCATCATGCCCTAGGGTACCTTTTCTGTTCTTTCTAACAGTGATCAAGCTCACATCCACAATCATAGATGATCTCAGACGTAAAAACATTACAGTGACCTTCAGTCAACTGGCCCAAGTTGGAAGACTTTAACTGGGGACGCATCCACCTTTTTACTGCCCCAGTCTACCACTGTCCTTTGAAAGCTAGATCAATAAGTCTGTCTTAGCTCATCTCAACATGTACCAATGGCTAAATGATACAAAAAGACCAAAGAAATGACCCTTGTCTAGAAGTGGTGACAACTTAATGTTGACACAAGTGACTTCTATGCATGAAATACCAAGAGAATATTACAATTCAGAATGTAATGAGGTACTGAATTGAATAAGGCAGACTATAATACTTGTGCAATTCTGACTCTGGCTGGAGTTGTGCTGAGTTGGTTGGGAAAGTTTTGCGGAAAAGATGGGACCTGTACTTAGATGGCTACTGGGTTAGTGCTGAGGAGGAACAGTCATTAGGATATCTTCTCTGTCTCATGCCATCCTAAGACTGGGATTTTTCAGCAGGGCTGGGGGCTGGGTTGGGATAAAGCTCTAAAGCCCTAACAGCTCCACAGGGCTCCCTAATAAACAGATACAAGACAAATCTACAGATTTGATGAAAATGCTCCAGTGCCCAACCATTCAAGTTCACATAGCCTGGTATCACCTCAAAGACATAGCCTCTAATCAACATACGTTCATTGAATGAAAATATGTCTGATAATATTAAACAGCTACCATTTGGGGTTCTAACACTGTATCGTTTTGCGTGACCAATCTCTTGTACTTTCTTTTAAAATTCTTTTCTTTTTGTCAAAAGAAAAAAATGCACATAGTTTAAAGAATCGAATAGTTCTACAGCGTTTGCTTCCAAAATAGCAATCCTTCTGCATCACCACCAATTTCTTCTTTCCCAGAGGCAACCACATTTACCTTTATTTTAGCTGACTATTTTGGTATTTATATCCAGGTCTATAAATAACGGGCTTTGCTGCTCTTTCTTGCATTTTCAATTTTAGGCATTATCTAGTAACTTCTCACTAGAAAAAGGCAGATCTAGGCTTCTTCTTCTACCTGCCCCGTCCACATATGTACTTTTCCATCGCCCCATCCTTCAGATATAATGCTTAGATCATTATTCAGTGTTTATGAGCTGAGCCATGTAGGAAATGATAACTATTTTTTATTTCTTGAACCAATTTTTTGGGAGTTGCCTTTTAAAAATTTACTTAAATTTCTATATACTTATCATGCTAGAGACTGATTTCTTTGTTCCTGTTGTACTGCTGATTCACTATGTATCCTTGGGCAAGTTACTTAACCTCTCTGTTCCACAGTTTTCCCATCTGTTGAACAGGACATCATACCAACCCACAGCATAATGGTGTCAATGTCCTACAGCCAAAACACCACTAGGAACATACTGTGGTCAAACAAAGATGGGTTTATTAACTCATTGCAAGGAGGGAGAAGATACACAGCAGGGCACAATGGGGTGCTTCAGTAGAGGGTATTAGAGAGGGCTGTGGTCAGTGATTTTAGGGAGGGGCCAAAGAAACCGGTTCACTCTCCATTTGGTGCTGTCAGTCAGTGGGAATGATCCTGATTGGATCGCAATATATTTCGTCTATAGGAAGACTGACTAGAAGAGGCTAACAGTGCCATTGGTAAAGAAAGTACAGTCACTCATTTCAGCCTGGAGAGGGCGGTGTTTTGTACTTTTCTGTTTGGGAGAGTGACCTGGTTTCTGTCTGTGTTCAGGCAAGATTATGAAGTGGTCTTGCTTTCACTTTATCTCACTTTATCCCAACCACAGAGAGGTCTTGATGAATGTTGGTATTTGGTAAGCTTGCTTAGGTTCAAGGGGAGAACACCGTGACCTAGCTGGGAATGCCAGGCCAGCTCCTAACAGCACTTATGCCCAGATGCTAGTGTCAGGCCAGTTCCCAGCGTCAAGGGCTGATTTTCTTGTTCTCATTGGTAAGAAGGATTAAAAGAGCTGCCATCTGTAAAAATCATTAAGACAATGGCTGCTATAAAATAAGCCCTTACAAGTGTTTGTTATATGACACTAAATGCACAGGGTACGGAAGAGAAAATAGGTAAGTGGGACAACATCAAAATTAAAAACTTTTGCACATCAAAGGACACTCGACAGAGTGAAAAGGCAACCTCCAGAATTCAAGAAAATATTTCCAAATCATACTACTAATAAGTGATTGATATCCAGAGTACAGGCAGACCTCAAAGATATTGTGGATTTGGTTTCAGACCACCACAATAAAGCTAATATTGCAATAAAGCAAGTTACATGAATTGTTTTGTCTACCAGTGCATTTAAAGTTATCTTTATGCTATACTGTAGTCTATTAAATGTACAATAGCATTATGTCTAAAAAAACATACCTTAATTAAAAATACTTTATTGCTAAAAAATGCTAACTATCATCTGAGCTTTCAGTGAGTCAGAGTAATAACAGCAAAGATCACTGATCAGGGATCACCATATCAAATATAATAAGAATGAAAAACTGAAATTTTGCAAGAATTACAAAATGTGACACAGAGACACGAAGTGAGGAAACGCTGTTGGAAAAATGACACCAATAGACTTGCTTGATTCAGGGTTGCCACAAACCTTCAATTTGTAAAAAACATAATATCTGTGAAACGCAATAAAGCAAAGCACAATAAAACGGGACATGCGTGTATACAAAGAACTCCTGGGCTTCCCTGGTGGTGCAGTGGTTGAGAATCTGCCTGCCAATGCAGGGGACACGGGTTCGAGCCCTGGTCTGGGAAGATCCCACATGCCGCGGAGCAACTGGGCCCGTGAGCCACAACTACTGAGCCTGCGCGTCTGGAGCCTGTGCTCCCAACAAGAGAGGCCGCGATAGTGAGAGGCCCGCGCACCGCGATGAAGAGTGGGTCCCGCTTGCCACAACTAGAGAAAGCCCTTGCACAGAAACGAAGACCCAACACAGCCAAAAATAAATAAATTAATTAATTAATTAAAAAAAAATAAAAAGAACTCCTACAACTCAACAACAACAAAACAACCTGATTAAAAAGTGGCCAAAGAACCTGAATAAACATTTTTCCAAAGAAGATATACAAATGGCCAATAAGTATATGAAAAGATGCTCAACATCACTAATCATTAGGTAAATGCAAATCAAAACCACTTCACATGCATTATGATGCCAATTATTTAAAAAAAAACACACAGAAAATAACAAGCGTTAGAGGGATGTAGAGAAATTGTAACCCTTGTGCATTGCTGGCGGGGTTATAAAATGGTGTAGCCACCATGGAAAATGGTATGGCAAGTCCTCAAAAAATTAAACATAGAATTACTATACGATTCAGGGATTCCACTTCTGGGTATATACCCAAAAGAAGTCAGAGCCGGTCCTCGAACAGATATCTGTACACCAATGCTCATAGCAGCATGAATCACAATAGCCAAAAGGTGGAAATAACCCAAGTGTCTAGTGACTGGTAAATGAATAATTAAAATGTGGTATACAGATACGAAAGAATAGTATTCAGCCTTATAAAGGGAGGAAATTCTGATACCTGACACAACACGGATGAATCTTGAAGTCATTATACTACGTGAAATAAGCCGGTCACAAAAAGACACACATTGTGTGATTCCACTTATCTGAGGTACCTAGAGCAGTCAAATTCATAGAGACAGAAAGTAAAACGGTGGTTGCAAGGGGCTGGGGTGAGTAGGGAGTTAGTGTTCAATGGGTAGAGAGTTTCTGTTGGGAAGATGAAAAAGTTCTGGAGATGGACGGTGGTGACAGTTGCACAACAATGTGAATGTACTTCATGCCGCAGAATGGTACACTTAAAAATGATATTAAAAAAAAGGTAAATTTCATGTTATGTATATTTTATCACAATGTATTTGCTACAGTAAAAAATAAATAACATCAAACCTGATCTCTCTTCCGTCTAAATCTCCTTTCAAGATATTCAGATGCATCAGAATGTCCTTTAATATTCATGACAACTTTAGGAGTTGTAGACTTTTATCACTGTTTTACTGATAAAAAAAAAACCGAGGCAAAGATGAAGTAAGTCATTCACGATCACAGTGTTAGAAAGTGGCTGAGCTATGATTTGAATCCAACTAGTACAGACTTCACAGAGTCCACTCTTAAGAATACAGTTATTCTTCATTGTTATTTTGGGGAGGGGTTTAAGAGATTTACCAGGGACTGGGGTTATAACTTCTGTTGAAACTGCCCATTGATAAAAGAAATCTATCTTTTCATTTAATAGAGCACTGAGACATCTCTAGCAAGCGACTAGGACCACATTTTTAAATGGCTATTTAATATTATGCGAGAAGCTAGTTAGAATTAAATGTAGTCTTGAAGAAAAATTGGGAGAAGCTGAAGTTCTGGGTAAAAATTGTTAGGGGCAGGAAACTGTTAAGATGTCACATATAGGACATCTTGTATGTACCATGAAGCCAGGGACAGAGATGGAGAGGTAGAATGTACACAATGCTTACCGACCTTGGGAATTTTGTCAATAGCAAGATTATTTGCTGAGAAGAAACATTTCACTGCTGTATGTCACTTCCGTGCTGCGCATCTCCAAAGGAATTATCTGTCCATCTTGCCTGTGTGCTCATTTGCACTGTGGTGCAGAAGAGAAGTCCCAGCCCTAGCTGGGCTGGAAATTGGTGAACCTACAAAGTACGTGTTTGTGTGTGTGTACACATGCACACGCAAGTGCATTACAAGAAGGCACAGGGCTTCCCTGGTGGCGCAGTGGTTGGGAGTCTGCCTGCCGGTGCAGGGGACACGGGTTCGAGCCCTGGTCTGGGAGGATCCCGCATGCCGCGGAGCGACTAGGCCCGTGAGCCACGGCTACTGAGCCTGCGCGTCTGGAGCCTGTGCTCCGCAACAGGAGAGGCCACGATGGTGAGAGGCCCGCGCACCGCGGTGAAGAGTGGCCCCTGCTTGCCGCAGCTGGAGAAAGCCCTCGCACAGAAACGAAGACCCAACACAGCCATAAATAAATAAATAATTTTAAAAAAAAAGAAGGCACAAATAAAAACAAGAAAAGGTCCAACCTCTGTTTAGCAATGTCAAGAGAGTCCCTGAGAGCTATCAATTCCCAATCTCAGAGTGGAAGACCTTGTTTCAGAGGCTGGGGTGAGGCTCTCTGGGAGCCCAGGTCAGTGGTACAGGTGCTTGCTTTTTCTGCCTGCTGGGATGGATATTGACATTTTCAACCAAGTGTCATCAGACTCCAAAACCACGCTTCTCATCTTCTGCAGGGAAACTGCAGGAGCTACTTTGCATGACTGTGTAGGTCTCAATTTTGACAAAGCCCTAGAGGATGGGGTGAAATCCACACTATGCAGTAAGAGGGGTTTGGGGGGGCCTATAAACGTGGGGACAGTCTGGTCCAGCTGGATGCAAGGAACTTACACACACAAAGAATGTTACAGCAAGAAGGGAAGCTCAGAGACCTTTTAGGCCAATGCTCAACCTTGACAGGTAGGGAAACTGAGGCACAGGATTATTAAAGATAGTGCTGTGAATTGAATCAGGGACAGAGTATAGAAAAACTAAGTTCTTCAGCTTCTACTTTAGAGCCTTCCCATTACACTTATGCTTCCCAAACTTGCCAGACCCTGAGAATCATCCGAAGAGAGGAGTGAAATCACAGTTCCTGGGTTCCTCCTGAGCTTATTCAACCAGAATCTTCTGGAAAGAGTCAGGGGATATGTGTGTTTGCCAAGCAGTGGAGGTGAGTAGTATTTTGTGATGCTGTGTCAGTTTTTTCCCAACCTTGTGAACACTGTAACTCATGCCCCTTAATGCAATGCATTCATTGTCTTCTGTTTCAATAAGCTACACAAATATTTTAGAGGTTAACATTTAACAGAGGGGTGGGGAGAAAAGTCTCTGGAATTAGGAAGGTTGGGTTTGAAACCCAGGCCCTTCATGTCCCAGTTTTGTGACTTTGGTCACTTAACTTCGTTGTGCCACAGTTTTCTCATCAATAGAATGGGTATGATGGCAATCCTTGCTGCACTGGGATGTGGTGGCGGTTAAATGAAAGTACATGAAGTAAGGTACATAAAACACTTAGCATAATAGGGCTTCCCTGGTGGCGCAGTGGTTGAGAATCTGCCTGCCAATGCAGGGGACACGGGTTCGAGCCCTGGTCTGGGAAGATCCCACATGCCGCAGAGCAGCTAGGCCCGTGAGCCACAACTACTGAGCCTGCGCTTCTGGAGCCTGTGCTCCACGGCAAGAGAGGCCATGACAGTGAGAGGCCAGCGCACTGCGATGAAGAGTGGCCCCCGCTTGCTGCAGCTAGAGAAAGCCCTCGCACAGAAACGAAGACCCAACACAGCCATAAATAAAATAAATAAATAAATACAAATTAAAAAAAAAAAAAAGAAAACCTATAAAAAGCAAATTCAATAATTCAACAAATCTTAACAACCTGTAGGGACAGAACCTCCTGTATCATATCCCAACTGAATTTATAAAAAAAAAAAAGAAAAAAAAAAACCGCTTAGCATAATAGCTAGCGTGGAGGGAGAAGAAGGCCTCCGGCTGAGAGCCAATCCCATGGGCTTTGCATTTAGGGCAAGAGTAGGGGGTGAGTGTGCCCGCCCCAGTCCTGAGATGGCATCCAGGACTCACTCCATGCTGCTGGTACGCTGGGAACCCCTCTGGAGGAGAGGCGGCCAAACCACTGCCTGGAACCAGAAGGGGATTACAGGTAGCTCTGAACATCTGACCCCGACATCCAAGTTGATGGAGAAGAACTGGGAACCAAGGGACTCACGCATAAAACAAATCCAATTTGGGAGAGGAAATGACGTTTGGACTCGATTTCCTGACCCCCAGATCAAGGGTGAAGAATGAAATCTCTCCCAGACAGGTGAGGCCTCCTTTGACTGCGGCTCCCACCTGGGGCCCCCTCTGGGGCCCTTACATTGGCTCTGCCACTACCTGTCGTGATATGTACAAAAAGTATTTTTCAAAACCTTCTCATTTAAAGACGATCTACAAAGTTCCAGAGTATCGAAAAACAGACAAAACAAAACAAAAAATAGGTATATTGAATATGTTTTGTAAGATAAGTATATTTCCCTGAGCTGGGACAGTCTAACCTGCCTTCCTTCCCCATTATGATCCATTTTCTTCATTCATACATGATGAAAAACATTACATTTAGCAGTTACTGACGACACTAATTAATTCACTTATTTAATAAATACTTATGGAGCATCCATTGTGGATTGACACCAGGAATCCTCCAGCGGAGGTTTCTGCATAATGAAGTGAAGCTAAGAGAAGAAAGAACAGCCTAGAAAGAACAGACTGAAGTTAAAATGCAGGACCTTAAAAGAGGTCGGATAAACAGCTTCACAATGTAGAACGACTTCTAAAAGAAAATGACTTCGTATTATCAGCACAGCCCAATCATCCATGTGCATAAGAACTGCTGTGAGCTATTCAGGAAATCCTAAACTAAATTAAATTATAGCGGGCATAATCTGTTTAAGGAGGCAAGAAAATTTGTAACATATGAAAGGAAAAATTCTTCCCCAAACCTAAAATACACAAGGGGAAGACCTTTCATTAACTTAAAAAATTTCTGTGCACCCCCCTTCTTCCTCCTCCCTCATCCCTCATCCCTCTTCCAGCCCTGTGGATGGTGAGAGAAGCCAGATGAGTGACGCTGTCTAGGGCAGTGCTTTAGTCTTCAGGAGAGGATGTCATTTCTAACTTCTCAGTGGCTGTCAAGACAAATTTGTAACATAGAACATCTGCTTTTCAGGTTCTGGGGGGTGACTATCACCCCGAAGTCGGCTAATTCCTGTAAACATTTAGTTATGAGCAATGATATTTAAGGTCTACTGTCTATGGGGCATACGGTTTACACGCTCCTTTATAGAACTAAGGTTTATGGATGGACCAAGTCAAGTTTTGCCCTTGGGCTGTGCAATTTGGGCGCATTAGTAGAATGGTTTTTTAAATGGAAATATTCTCTATGGCTTATGTGGAGGGAGGTTATAAGAAATTTTGACAGGATATTCTTTAGCATATGAATGATGGCATGTTTCTGAGAATCGTTCATCTGGAATGCACACATCATCTCCTGTAAGAGAAATTTCTTTCTGGCCTCACTATGAGGATTCACAGAATTTCCCTGATGCTGTCAGTTGATTGGCTTTTATCTCACAGATGCTGTGCATCTTGCTCTTTCTCTTTTTGCTTTGGTTTCTAGGAAGCTGAGAAACAAGTTTTCTATCTTAAATAACGAAACAGGACTTCATGTATATAAGCCTACATGTACGTTCTTCCCCCTAGATTTTTCCCTTTATCCTTACTGTATCATTTTATAGTTCTCCAGTTTTTAAAAAAATTGCGATAAGCTGTCACAAATTATAGGGAAGATGTAAGGAAAGGAATGAATGAATGAATGGATGGCTGAATTATTGAATGAGTAAAGGTCTTTTGCTTTATGATGCGAGATAAATAAGAGAATCATTAAATTAGCTAGGCAACTGAATTCCTGAACCACTCTAGGGAACCGGGAGCTTGCTGGTTTTGAAGTAGTGTGTTCTTTAGAATTAACCAAGGCGTTGCTTTTTAAAAAAGAGCTGGTCGGTGCTTTGTGACCACCTAGAGGGGTGGGATACGGAGGGTGGGAGGGAGGTGCAAGAGGGAGCGGATATGGGGATATATGTATACGTATAGCTGATTCGCTTTGTTATACAGCAGAAACTGACACAACATTGTAAAGCAATTATACTCCAATGAAGATGTTAAAAAAAAAAAGCTGGGCACCTTCAATGGACTTTAACAAACTGACACTCTCCAGCAAGGACAGCTCCTTTGCCACAAAGAACCTATGGAAAGGGTCCTGGCAGAGGCATACTGGTTACATTTCTTCTGTATCATTTGATGTTACTAATGAGTATTCCAAACTCCTTTTATTTAGACTTTCAAGAAAACGAAAACTCAACCTTCTAGAGTGGAGGAGGTAAGCCAATGCTTTTAGACCATAATGTGGCTGCCCGGGTATTTTCTGCCTCATATTCTGATAGCAAAGTGCAAACCCCATTCTGATTTGGAAGGTAGTCTTATTCGTCCATCTGCAGGAGCCTCCATTATGCTGCCACTGAGATCCAGATTTTTTTCTTCCAGATGAGTTATTTCATAGATTTGAAATTATGCTGCTATAGACAAGAAACATCTCTGAAGCTGACCTGCCCTGGCAGAAGGTCAGAACACAGGATGAGCCACTTGCTGGAGATCAGCTATCTGGAAGAAAATGCTTGAGGGGATGGGAAACGCTCCTCTCCTAAGCATCTCACTAGCTGTACCTGGGTATCTGCACGATTGGCATAGATTGAAGGTGAGAGCAATTTGGCTGCAAAGGTGCCAAGGTTTTAGTACCGTCCACTAAAGAATGCACTACAGTCATAGAAAATAATGACAGTGGAGCCATAAAGGTGAAGTTTTTTTGTTGCTTTGAGGAGGTATTCATGTTGTCAAAAACGTTTTAGTTGTGTAGTTTATGTCCAGTTTGTCTCTTTAGAACAGAGGCTCTTTGGGCAGGAAATGAGTGCAGTCACTCTCCTAATGGTGGCCTTCACTGACGTCAAGTCATAACAGCAACAATAAGAGGATAGCAGGAAATAATTCTTTTACTGTCATGTATGGGCTGAAGGTGTTGGAAGGGGTTTTATTTCACCTAAGAAAGAGGCAAAGACCAAACCGGGCCAGATCTTCAAAGCACAAGGTCATTGCCAAGAGACCAAATGCAAAAGTTCTGTGTTATTAACCAGCTAAACATAACATAATCAATCACATGGTCGCTTGCTTTGTGCCTCCACACCGACCGAAAAATCCAGCCCCGTTTCATCAAACTCAATTCAGAACACCCAGGCGCGGCTCTGTACTTTGCATCTTCTGTGTCAAATTCTATTTTCAATCCTTTATGTCAAATTTAAATTCATGGCAACTGCATTCAGATCTTGATAGAATCCCCAATTTGCCCTGGACCCCAAATCCATTCCGCAACACACACACACACACACACACACACACACACGTGAGCACACACATTTGAACTTGATTTGCACTCACTTCAGCGCTAAGCCAGAGTCAAGAATTTTGAATGGCTGCCTGTTGGCCGGAGCTTTAACCACTTCTCAGGTAAGTACCTCCTGAAAACAAGGATATTGCACACTGGTGTCTTCACCCCTCAGGTGAAGAAATCATATCAGTGTACTTCTTGTGTGGGATGAAAATGGACCCTCAAATTTTCTGTGGTATTTTGCCCTGTTACTGAAGCTTAAATTGCTATCAATCTTAAGTGAGCTGAACAAATTGGTGTGAGTGATGAAAAAATGGAGAAGTTTGACTCTGAACACACACATCTGTTGTGTCCACCAAAATGAGGTCTTGATTAGGCAGAAAATCAACAAAAACTCATCAACCACTTACAATCTGATGCAACGTCCAAAAGAAAAGAAATCACTCACAGCGTTATTACTAAGAAAACATTCTAGACAGCCCTGAGATTAAGAACTGACCCCTCTTATGGAAATCAACTTGGCTTGGGTATACATATATGCATAAAAGGATATAGTTTTTAAAAGCTCATTTTCTTGCTAATAATCATCTTTTTAAAAAAGCTATCAGCAGGTGCACCTCATTTCAAAAGCGTCTTGTACTTTATAATACAATATTCATCACAATTACATAGTATGAAATAAAAAGCAGCAAAACATAAGCGAGGATAGTTCAATTAAATGCAACATAATCTCTGCAGCAAAAAAAAAAAAAGATCCTGTAGCTAAAATCAGGTTCTGATGAAAGAAAAAAGGGGAATATATTTCCACATATTTTTAATTATATAGAATTTCCTCAAACATGATTTTTCATAATATATTCCATTAAGTTAACATCATATTTGAAGAAAGAGCATTTTCCGATTTCATTCTAAGCCTGATTTTGAGCAATTACAGTGTCATTGTTCTGCGGTAGAAAGGTTGAATTCATTTACTGTGTGGTTATGCTAGTCATGATTGATGTCTCTTCTCCAAATGATAAACCAATCACCCCAATGATGTAATGTCATTTTAAGAGTGCCATAATCACATTTCTCTCAAACTAGAAGTTCTGATGAGTTCTAATAAAGATTTATGGTAGATTAAAGGCCTTTATAATATCAACAATGGATTGCTCATTTGATGAGAGATTTGATTAGGTAATTTTTTTTGAAAAAGAATATGAGTTTACTAAATATATCAGGCCTGGCTTTGAAGAAGGGCATAGGCCATCGTAAGTAGCAGTACATCATTCCATCTCCTGAATGAATCATCTTAAATGTATTTACGAGGTCCTCTGTAATTGTAGAGGTTGAGGCCACTGGTGGCATATACTCATGGGTGGAACCAAAACACAATCTCATCAAGAAACACTCCTGGCATGGAAAGCTCTGGATTGCTTTTGATGGGATATGCTAAGGAACACCACGAGTGGCCAACTCAAAAGATAACTCCAAAGCCTTGGAATTGGAAGCAATTAATTTTTGCAAATGTCTCTCCTTGGGCCCATGGGTGCTTAGCCCTAGATATTGCTCAATCCTACACTCACATGTTTTGCGAACATACCACCAACAGCAGAAATTGTGAACATGCCACCAACATTCAGAAATCTGGAGCTGAGGCGGGCACCACAAAATCCTCAAAAGGGGAATGGAATGCTGTGACCAGTCCCTTTGCTCTGTGAATGTGAAAATCACCATGAGAACCAAGGGATTTAGAGGCAGTATATATCATGGTACCACGCGATCAGCTTGTTAATTTCAAGTGAAGTGGGACAAGTAGAGGGTTAGAGGAGAGGTCACCCCCCAAACACTTCAGACTTGGCCAGACATTCAGCATTCATGTCAAGGGAACACATTTTAATCACAAAATCATCTAAACAAGCAAGAAAGAGTCAGAAGCCAACCATCAAAAAAAACAAGAGATCTGAGATACACACACACTGAGGCACGTGAGGGTGTCCGGGGTCACCTGGCTATGACCAGAATCGGAGTAATACAGCATTCAATATTCCGTCGTCTCTCTGCACTTCCCCCTTGAGACCTGCATGCTCTCACATGCAGCGGTGGGCAAATTCCTCCCACTGAAGGAGGCCCAAACTCTGTTCAGGTAAGCAACGCCTCTTCAGTAACTGCAGCCTTTAAACAAACATACTCTGCAACTGCAATGCCACCAGACGACAAGCACGCTTCACCTCCTCGCTCCCCACACCACCTTCTCCCCAGCCCTTGTCCCAGGGTTGTCATTTCGCAGGAGACTCGAGACTGTCACACACACGACACGTTCAGACACCACAGTTTCCTTACCACTGCTGGAGGCTTGCTGGGGCCCTGAGCATGCTCTGAGCAGGTATGAATTGGGGGAGAACTCCTCATCGGGGTTGGTGTCCATGATTTGATGGGAGGTGTTGCTGTCTAGCAATGGCATCTGGCAGCTAACTGGTGGAGGATTATGGGAGCTAGGCAGCTGAGCAGATGGGAGGAGGCTAGACGAGGATGTAGGTGGGATGGGACGACCTGGGAAAGAGGACAGAGGGGTCAAAGGTCAGCAATGAATGTCATGAGAGCAACCAGAGAAAGTTACATTGCAACCGCTTCACAATACAAATAGCCAAAAAAAAAAAAAAGAGAAAAAGAAAAAAAATGCTCCAGATGTATTTTTTCAAGTGGTTTGAGGTTTCTCCAAATGTCCAAATTCATACGACCGTAGTTGCGTATTTCAGAAAACGGGCGTGAGCGGAAGTATCCATCTACACAGCTGAAACGGAGTCAGTCAGGAACACACCCACTTCCTTCTCTCTCTCTCCTGCTATGGTCCTAACTGCAGTCTCCATCATCTCTCAATGGACTAGCTCCCTGAGGTTCTCCCTGCTCCCACTCTTGCCATACGCCATCTATCTCCCTTTGTCTCTCTCCCTTCTCTCCAGCAGCCAGAATGCTATTTTAATGATAGAAATTAGGTCATGTCACTCTCCTGCGTGGCACCCTCCAATGGCTTCCCATTGCCTGCAGAAAGAGACCCAAACTCCTTATGATGTCTTGCATGTCTCTCCTGCTCTGGCACGAACTGCCTCTCTCACTCACCTCTGGAAGTGGTCCTTACCACACGCAACTTGGCCCCTTAATCCCCAGCCAATGAGCCATCTTTATTTCTGTTGCTTGAACTTGCCACACCATTCCATCTCAGAGTCGTCACACTTCCTGTCTCCTCTCTGTGGAACATTCTCCCTTACTCGCCACCTCACTGACGCTCACAGGCCTGCTTCTTCTCTTCATTCAAGCCTTCCCTGTTTGCCTTCTTGAAAACTGCCCACTTACCTGCTCTATCCTACTAGCCTGTTTACATTTCTTTAAAGCCCTTATTACTATCTGAAGGTGGATATATCTATTTATTTTATTCACCCCTGTATCCTCAGTATCTTCCTAACAAATAGCACCTGTTGAATGAATGAACAGATAAATAAGGTAGACTAAAACCAAGTTAATTAGTTTGGGGAAGAAGGGGAGGAGAAGCAGAGAGGGTGACGTATTTGCATCTGGAAGAATTGGCCAGTGCCGCCACTCTCTCCACCATGCGGTTCTTCTGGATATCACGGGGGAATTCCTACAGAGAAAAGGCACATCAGGCCACGGGGAGAAGCAACCATCCTGGCAGGAGGTACGGGCAGTGCCTTGGAGCTGGCCTTGGGTCAACAAGTTCTCCTCCCGCACAGAAGGCTGCTGCAACCTCTATTTTCCCATGGCAGGGAGCTCCTGGCAGCCAAATGGCTGAGTGAAGATAATTGCCATGTGGACTTTCCCCTGCTTCACGCTTACGGCTTGGGGTCCTCGCGATTGCTTGCTTGCCTGCTGGTTTGTTCATCTGGGAAGCTCAGGAAAATGAGCCAAGAGCTGCAGCCCAGGGGATGTGCCCTGAATTGGGCGTTGCGGAGGAAAGGGTGAGGTATTAAGAAAGCAAACTTAAGAACCAGGCTAGGGTTTCCACTCAGGCAGAAGAAATCTGTTTTCCTGCTTTTAGATGCGCTATGTGTGTGGAGGCATTTTCAGGCACCTCAGATGCATGTTAATTTTTGTCATCGCTTTTGAAATTGTATTTCCTGATCAACTGCTCGGTGCATTAAATGCTACTTACTGATAGATCACTGTGAATGAATAAAATGTAAGAGTGCCTCCAAAGGGCACTCTGCTGGATGCTGAGGATACGAAAAGAAATAAGCATCATCCCTGCCCTCAGAGAGCTCACAGTCTAGTGGGAGAGGTAGAGAGTAAAACACATCATTTCAATACCACATGATAAGGAGCAGGATGGTCTCATGTAAGAACATGGTTCTGTGGGGACCCAGAAAAGGGACACTTGGTTCAGCCTGGCCAGGTGGAGGTAGTGGTGGAGAGCCAAACAAGGATTCCTGGGAAAGGTGGTGTCTGGGCAATCTTCAAAAGAAGAGGAGAGGGACTCCTGGCGAGAGGAAACACAACTAACAATAGCACAGAGGCATCAAACCACTAGCCTATTACCCTTTTTGAGGGTGGGAGTGGCAGAAAGAGACAGGAAATAAGGTACCCTTAAAGCTTAAATGTTAGGGGCTCAGTAACACAGTTGAAGAAGAATCATCCCTGAAACAGATCAATGGATGAATGAAGTTTGATTTGAAATATTTAATTCATTCATAACTGTTTGGGAGCCATAGAAAAGGCATGACATTCTTGTGAGATGATCTGGCAAAGGTAGACTGAATACATCAGTGTCATCAGAATCAGTACTCTCATTTAATCAACGTGACTTCCCCCCAAAGTCTTCTTCTAATAACAATACTACCATCATTATTACTATTTTAACTGCTAATGTTTTTGCACAATGACTATCTGCCACTCACAGCGCCAGTCACTGTACGTAGATTATCTCATTTAGTTCTGAAAACAGTTCTATGAGGTTAGAATGATTATAATCCCCATTTTGTAGATGAGGAAACTGAGACACGGCAAAGTGAGATTGCATAGCTAGCAAGTGACAGGGGCCAGGTTTGTCTATTCCCAAATCTACCCTCTCACCCTGTCTGCATGGTGTTTGCCCAAACAGCATGGTGACAAAAAAGGAAGACGGTGACATACAAGGAGGGGAGGTGATGGACAGGAAATCATATTTCCAGTTCCCCATCTCCCCATCCCAAGGCACTCTCGAGATTTCAAATAAGAAACATTTCTTTGAATAACCATTGATAGCAGCTATCAGCCGGCAGAGTTCAAAGTTTTTCTCGTAATTTTTTTATGAAGTTCAAAGTGGCTCTTTCACAGCCATGTTACCCTCCAACCTTCTTCAAGGCTCCTGGTTGCAGAAGCGTCCCGACCAGGGCACTGTGAAGTTGGCATTGATGTCCACTTAACAGCAGGGCCCTGGCAGGAACAGATTTTAACTCACAATCAATAGGCTTTAAAGTTTGTATTATTGAGGCATATCTGAAACTGCATGTTGAAGAACAAGGATGGCTGGGAGCCAATTTTTAAATTCCTCTGAGTGACTGAGGTGGAACTGAAGTCCAGGGGCAATTTTCCAGGAGCCTGATATGATAGTTGCTGTGAAATCATTCTTTACATGGACTTTTTGAAATTTTGTTCAGCATGAATTCATTTCCTATAGTACAGACAGAGCTGCCTTTTAATTTACACAAATACAGACAAAGCAAGAGCAGTCCTAACATGCTGAAAGCACTGGGGTTATTCCAGTGTACTGGAATACACATCACAGAATTGTCTGATTCCTGTAAAATCCATGCCCCCTTAAAATCTATGCCTCGGTAGCGCCTTAAATTCTCTATCTGGTATCTACCACTACTTGGGAAATTTCTCAGTCCCTAGATGTGCCCCCAGTCAAATTGTATGCGGTTCTCTATTTGCTATGTCATTTGCTAATTTTGTTCACTTATGCTACATTTTTCCCCATGACTATTACAACTGACAGAACCATCTGTACAGACCACAACGGGTTCCAAAGTACAGGGGAGAAAGCTGGAACTTATACAGGCTCACTTATAGACCAGATTTCTTTACTAAAATAACTTAGCGTGGGATGGGCATGTAACCAGGGGCTATGTCCTTACCCGGTTCCTATTCTATGCACTACGGGGGCTCCCCGACCCCCAAACTATTTTCGAAGTATCATTCTGAATGGGTATAGAGTCCACGGCAAATATACAGAAAACTGGGTTTAATCAATCCGTTAAAAAGCAAGAGGAAACACGCAAAGGCAGCAATATGTCATTCATTAAACTCATATGGTCTTGTATATGTGTGGGTGTGTATGTGTGTTTTCCAAGATCCCCATGTAAATCAAAGTCTAATTATCTGTGTGATTGGATTCCCCACGACCTTAGAAATGGAGACCAATTCAAATTTTGCTAATTTATCTGTTTCCAAATGAATAAGATTTTGTGATGGATTCAACTCCTAAAATTTTTCTGATTGAAAGACCTACAGCCAGACAAAACAGTTCCACGTGAACTCTGATAGATTGGGAGCGGCTGTCTGGAAGGTTGTGTTGAGAATGATTCTGAGGACTCCCGGGTTTCGGTGGTATCACCACTTAGAAAAATCGTGGACAAGGAGTGGGGGAAAGGTAGCAGATGCACAGAGCATACTTGCCATCTATGCTCCAGGACTTCATCCATCATCTGCTTCAGTCACACCTGAAAACATTATCCTACAGCATCTGCGGTTTAAGTCACATTACTTTAACTCCCAATGTCTCAATTACAGCTCTAGTTTTCTTCTTAAACTGATTTGGATCCAGCTTCAGTTCTGCCACCCAAGATTAAAGGGCTACAATCTCCTCTCCATCCCCAAAGCGGTAAGTATCATCCATGAAATTGCCTCTCTGCCCAACTGTTGATAATATATTCACTAATTTATGATGGAGGGCATGTTGCAGATCAATCCCCAAATTCACTTCAAATGAGTTCCTTTTTCAGTCAAAAGATTAATGGCCAGCTGATATTAAAAATGTTCGTGTAGAAAATGTATAATTGATCTATGCAAGGGACGGGGTGTCAGGATATTTGGTGGAGTAGAGAGACATGGATGGGAGACAGTCAAAACAAACAAACAGCATGAAGAATAATACATATAAAATAATAAGTTAAAGACCTCATTAACCAATTATACATGTGATCTTGCTTTGTGCTAAGCCAAGTATTTTACATGTACTCTTCTCTTTTTACATTCACAACTTTTCTATGAACAAAATCCTATTATCATCCCCTTTTACAGGTGAAGAAACTGAGGCTTAGATGGACTAACTTTCCTAACATTGTACCACTAGCAGAACTGGCTGGGATTTGAACTCAAGCATTCTGACGCCAAAACCCAAGGCTTGAATGGTCCATTCTACTCTTGCCCGTATTAGAGAAGCTTGATTGTTAAAAAACGAACAAGGTGTGAACCCCAGACTGACTGGCCCTCTTCTGGAAGGCACCATCGAGGTCATCCTAGGTGAGGTAATTAACCATAAACAGCCACAGTGATTGCTCACACACGATACATGATTTATAAAGAGAGAAAGCAATTCTTAAGTCAGAAACGGGAAATCCTCTGCAGCTTTGTACGTTTAAGGATTAATAAAAATATAGCTTTTGTGTTAAAGCTGAGTATTGCAAAAGGACTGCATTAACAAAAGCAAAACAGTTGGTTAGAGAATTTAAACAATGGTCCTAATGACAGTTCCCAACACTAGCTATTTTATTCAGATGTCTGTCTAATTTATCCATTTCCCCCCAAGTGTTTGGGGTTTGTGAAGTCCCTGTTTTTGACACAGTGAAAAGTGAGGCATGTGACTATGTATGTAAATAGAAATAATTTCAGTGCTTGAGATTATGCCCTCCTTTTTGTTTGTAGTCAATGAATAGTTGAGGGATGTGGTCCCACTTTCTCTGGAGTTCCACGAGAACATCGTTCAGGAAGGCGCATTAGATCTTTTAAGCTCTACCTAGTTCTGCACATGGAACCTGCAGAGGGCTGTGTGGCGGGACAGCCTTCAAGGTATGGCGGGCTCGGTGAGGCACCGGGCCATGGCAGTCACGGCCACCACCACATCTGCTACAAGGTACCCTGGCAACAAATCTAACCAGACTCCCTACCTCCAGCTGAAGGAACGCAGATGAAGCCACTGCACATCTATTCAGCCTATTTCATGCGCTAAGTACCAGGCTCGGGGATTTTTCACATGCCCTTCCACAGTGATCACAACAGCACTGTCTAGAGACTCAGGGATGTTAGTAACACACCCAAGAGGCAGAACCAAGATGTGAACTTCAGTTTGTGTTTTGCCAAAACTACAATGGGCTCTTCCCAAACCTGGAGTTGGCTCACATTCCAACTCACCTGTTAATTGGCGTCATCATCCAACCCACCCCATTCTCATTTTCCACTCTGCCCCAAATGAAACCCTGGACTCCAATGGATGTGATCATACAGTGATGTTTTGCAAAGGTGTATTTCTGCCTTCCTGCCTGCAGTATTCCTGTCTCTGTACTGTGCAATCCATCCTCAGTTTCTTGGCCTACCCGCTTTTATCTGTCCTCCAAAGCCCAAGTGGGGAATGGAGAGGGCACAGACTTTGGAGCCTGGCTGACTGAGCTCTGCCACTTTCTGTGTGAGTTTAAGCAACTAACTTTACTTCTCTGGGGCTCTTCGATGACACTAACTTCACATGTTGCTGTGAAGACTGGAGATGATATATGTAAGGCTGTGTTTGACACATGATAGGTGCCAGGGACCCAGATGGAGCCAATGGCACTTGCAGCTTATCGGTTCCAGTTGGTTCACAAGCACCTACTGTGTGTGCATGGCTGTGTGACAGTTATGGGGTCTTGTCATTCTTTCCTCTTGGGGTTGAGTCTGGGAGATGGTGAGGCTGGACAAATAAAGCCGTCTTGCCACTCAAGGGGAGAGGCTGCCTGAGAAAGGGGTCTGCAGGGAGGAAAGTTGAGGTGTAAGATGCGGGGAGAGAGATTCTGATGGCATTGTTAGGGTACCTGGATTCAGCCAGGATTAACGCAACGCTGCCACTAAACTTTTCGATATATGAACCAATTTAGTCTCCACCCAACCCTCTTTTCTTGTTTTGGTTTTTCTTTAAGCCAGCTTCAGTTGGTTTTTGTCACTCAGAACCAAAAGCATCCTGCCTAAAACTGACTACCAAGCCAAACTGAGAAAATGATCTGGTCAATGCCATACAGTTACTTACTAGAAGACCTAGAATACATTTCAGTGCAGAAGACCTCCAGAATTATGAAATGTTCATGTTCTATAATAGGACTGTCTTCCTATTAAATCACGAGAAGTTGAACACGTGGGGTCCCAGAGAAACAATTGATGGTAGGAGGTACCTTGTCTGTTTATAAGAATATTGTGGGCATCAGGGAGTGGGGGAGAGATGCAGGCAAATGGCTGTCTCCTTGTTACCAATCAAGCACGCCCTGCAGCAGCTTTCTGTCCTTGGCATTGTAGATAGAGAAACTCAGATCACTTTCCAGCTGGACTGGACCTTACCATAAATACATTGATCTTGGGGTAGTGAGAGAGACTCACCCAAGACTCAATTTCTTGCCTGCATCCGAAATTTTAAAAAAGAACAGAGACAGTAGCTTCAATCATAACTGTAGAATGCAAAGTGATTTCAATGAACAGAGCATCTGAAAATTAAAATATAGGCATGTACACACATATATGTGTATTTTTACATCATATTATGTGTTTCTATTCCCTGCAGCAGGCTGCATATATTTAACATATATACATGTTAGGCTAGATCAGTCATTCCTAACAGGGGGCAATTTTGCCCCCTAGGGCAGGGGTCCCCAACCTCCGGGCGGCGGACCGGTAGCAGTCCGCAGCCTGTTAGGAATCCGACCGCACAGCAGGAGGTGAGCGGCGGGTGAGTGAGCGAAGTTTTATCTGCTGCTACCCATCGCTCCCCATCGCTCGCATTATAGCCTGAACCTCCACGAAACTGGTCCCTGGTGCCAAAAAGGTTGGGGACCGCTGCCCTAGGGAACATTTGGCAATGTCTGGAGACACTTTGGTTGTCACAATTCAGCGGGATGCGGGTGGGGAAGGGAGAGGATGCTACCGGCCTCCAGTGAGCAGAGACCAGAGATGCTGCCGCACATCCTACCACGCGCAGGACTGTCCACCACAACAGAGATTTCCAGCCCCAAACGTCAACAGTGCCGAGGCTGAGAAACTGCGTCAGCACGTGTGATGGCTTCAGATTAATATCCTTTAGGTTACATGGTCAGTTTCTAAGTAGCTCCTTTTTCTCCAATTGATAAGAATTCGGTTGATACTAGAAGGAAATATTAGATTCAGTTAGCTCTTCCCCCTCACCCAAGAAACCTTCAAGCAAATGAGTTTAAGTGGCAATTGGGGAATTTAAGTTAAAGAGAGGGAAAAGTTCCTCAAAGCAAATCTAATTTGTCACTGAGGGACGTTGTAAGTTGCCTTTCTCCGGAAGTGGGAGAGACCTGTTCGTCAAGACAGAGTTGGGCTGCCTTTACAGACACAAGAGATTCAGGGGAGAACGTCCCAACTCACGTGTAGGTGAGTGAATCTCACCTGAGGAATTTTCACAATCACCTCTTATGTCTTCTCAAAGAGGCAATATTGGCTTAACTGGGTTTGAGCTATTCCAGATCAGCCCATTTCAAGTTTTTCTTTTTACAGCAGAAGACATAATTTCCCTCTTCACTCACACTTCACTGAACTCACTAAAGCCCAGTTCAGCATCTTCTCGAAAACAAATGGTTTTCAGATGGCCCTGGCAAAACTACCTCGATTTCGCACAAGCTATTATACATAATTTATCGGAAGAGTGGCAGGCTGTTGGACTTGCCCCAGTTAAAGGGCCTCTTTCAGGAGCTTCAAGCATGAACTGTCTTCACAGTTTGGGGCTCCATGCCTTTGAGTGTCATTCCTAGATCTCACTGACAACTTGCCTGTTTATATATCACATCTTCCTGGCAGCATTGCACTTTGGAAGGTGTCAAATATAGATCAGGCTCTAGATAGAGGGGAGAGTTTATTTTTGAAGTAATATGATTTCTACAACTTTTTTTAATGCCAGCCTTTTCATATTCATGAGATGAAATGCAGTGAATCTGTATAGATTCCCCCTTTGAGGACACAAATCTATTTCACCTGAAGCAACACAAATCTTTACCGAAAGGCAAGGGATCCTCAGATACATTCTGACCAGAAATTCCTAGTTCCTTGACACATGCACCTTAATTACATCTCTCAGCTCCTTTAAAATGAGATAGCATTACTATTTTGCTGATGTGTAGTTGTTTAGATCAGTGCTGTCCGATAGAACTTTCTGTGATGACAGGCATGTTCTAGGTCGATAATGTTTAATACATGTGATTATTGAACACTTGAAATGTGACTGGTGCAAACGAGGAACGGAATTCTTAATTAATTTAGGTTTATATAGCCACATGTGGCTAGGGGCTACCATACTGAATGGCTCAGTCTAGGCTATGGTTCTAGCTTCCCCGTAACTGGTATCCCTCGCTCCTGTGTTTCTCCCCTCCATTCAAGAGCCAACATATTTCTGAATATACAGATTCGTTCCTGTCATCCTTCTTAAATCTCCCAGGACTCCCCATTGCCTACATAATACAGTTCAAACTCTTGCATGGAATTATCTCTTGCCAGACGCCCTCATTTCCTATACCTTAACCACATCAAAGTAACTGGACTACTGAATATCTATCTTCCCCTCCCATCCCTCCTCTCTGATAGTCTCAATCTTCTCCTGCAAACCTCCGGAAAGACTCGGCTCAAGCATCTTCTTTGTAAATCTTTCCTGATCACTCCACCCACTGGTTACCCAGGACATACTTCTATCATTGTACTTGTAATATGTTAACATATTTAGTTTTCTAAATGTCTGGCTCAGGACTTCCCTGGTGGTGCAGTGGTTAAGAATCCACCTGCCAATGCAGGGGACACGGGTTCGAGCCCTGGTCCGGGAAGATCCCACATGCCGCGGAGCAACTAAGCCCGTGCACCACAACTACTGGGCCTGCGCTCTAGAGCCCGCGAGCCACAACTGCTGAGCCTGTGAGCCACAACTACTGAGCCTGCGTGCCACAACTACTGAAGCCCGCGCACCTAGAGCCCATGCTCCGCAACAAGGGAAGCCACCGCAATGAGAAGCCCGCGCAACGAAGATGAGCCCCGGCTCGCCGCAACTAGAGAAAGCCTGCGCGCAGCAACAAAGATCCGATGCAGCCAAAAATAAATAAATAAGTAAATAAATTTATTTTAAAAAGTTCTTAAATGGCTCATTCATGAGACTATGAATGACTGGGTAGAAATTGTGGATTATGCACCTTTGTATCCTGGAACCCAGCCCAGAGCCTGTACATGGTAAATAGCAGTGCGATTGGTTGATTATAAACAATTCACTCCATGAACATTTACTGGTTGTATATCAAATGCACATGGCATTGACTTCACTGTCGGGTGCAGTGGCTGTTGGTCTTGGGTTTTTGGTGCCTCTCGGTGGGTAAATATTTTGCTGAGAAGAATTGATTCTGATTTTAAATGTATGTTTTCCTTTTAATCAAGTAGCTAGAATATTAAGTTACTGCTTCATCTGGTGCTCAAATGAAGACAGCAGTCTGTGACAACCTTGGAGGAAAAACTGACTGCTTGATTTATTAAGAGATAATATGTCAGTATCCAAGGTGGCGCCTTTCTAAGGAATTCTCCAGGGTGGTGGTATGACCATATTTTTTGGCTTGGCTGCTGACCCCAGAACCTAACCCCTGTGTAAGATGTACTCCCACTCTAATTATGAAAGCTTCCTACCCTAGTGAACTGCTTGGGAGGTGTGACCCAACACTATCCAAGAACACAAGATCAAAGTGCTAAATGCAGTCCCTATGGTGTCATGAGTAACACACAGAAGATACACTGGACTGTTTCCCTGCCCTCCTGGAACCTACATTATAGTCTCAAAAGAACTTAGTTGGGGGAGAAAACTTTTAGAGAAAGACTTAAAGAAACTGTATGCCCACGTCAAAACTTAATTTTCAAAAAGCTTCCTTGGAAAACATCTTCCATGACGTGTAGGAATCCATCTTACTTTTACGTTCACTCCTTGGGTTCACGGTACATGGACATAATACTATTGCCAATTGCTAAGATTTGTTGAGCTCTCACAATGTACCAGGCATTATTTCCAAGCCCTTTACATATATTATTACATTTACTCTTATAACAACACATTAGGGTAGGTAATATCATCCTCATTTCAAAGGACAGAAGACTGAACTAAGAGGGGATAGGTTGTTTGATTTCAAGAATTTGAGCTCAGGCTCTAGAGCTTATAACACTGCATAGGGAATGACAATGGAATTTAATGAACCATTGTAATGACAAAGTACCCATCACTGATATGACAGTATGATTGCCAGTAGAACCAGATTGAAGTTTAACTTGGCTCTGCCATTGATTTGCTGGGTGAATTTTGGCAAGTCACCTAACTTTACTGTTCTCAAATGTTTGATAAGTAAAATGTACATAAAGATACAGATTATTATAAGCATTGAGTGAGACATTTATATAAATGTTCTGAAGTAAAGGGTAAATATTATCATCCATTAGAAGGGGATGAGATAGATGTCCTATTCTCCTTTTCCAGGATATTTTGAGGAATAAATAATATCATATATGAAAGTACAATGCAAATGGTAAAGTGCTCTACACGTGGTAATTGTTTGTTCTCATAATTGGAAGCTTTCTTTTTCAAAGGCTTTGTTTGCAGATAGCAAACAGTTCTCAACTGTAAGTCTGTATTTTGCTATGTGCCTCAGGGGCAGCAAAGATAAAGCACGGGCTCTAGGTGACAGATGCTTGAACTATTTCATCTCTCTGCTGCCCAGGCTCACAGTATCCCATCCATTCCTCGTTGAATGGTCCTTGATAAGGTGCTAAAGATTAGAACCACCAATAACCAAGAGAAAGGCGGAAAAGCTCCCGTTCAAAGAATGTAGAAATGTTTGAAAACTAGAATGGAAAGTTTAAACTAGACTACTACTAGGTCTAGTTTGTCAGGAGACCATGGATGTCATACACATTAGTTCATTCCTTCCCTGAATAGTCGTTTCAAAGTCATTGCCTTGTACACAAAAAATCCCCACTAATAGTACAGTTAGAGTTAGGAGGCCACGGTTCCTACTGAGGCTACCTCAGGGCTTGCTAGTTGTGTGACTTACAGTAAACCTGTAAGTCAATGCATGCAATGTTACTGCACTATCACATAACAGCACCTAGTACTCATAAGCAATGTGATGTAGTCTCGGCCACAGTCAAACCCATACTCCAGTGGAGGAGACTAATATTCGTAACCTTTTTTGAGCATTCACAACGTTCTAGGCAGCATGCTTAGCACATTTCATGGTTTGTAATTTATGTAATCCTTCCAACAATACTATCTGGAAGGTACGATTATTATCCCCATTTTACAGATGAGGAAACTGAGGCTTGTAGAGATCAAGTGATTGGACCAAGGTCACACAGTAAGTAATGGACAAAGCCAGGATACTAATTCAGATCTCTATGATTAAGGACTGCATGGCCACAAAGAGTTATTGCAACATTAGTGAGATAAAGAGAGAAGAGTAACTAATTCCAATTACGATAAGCCGGGAGGGCAGATTAGAAAGTGTAGCAGTGTGGGGGTGACAAAACAATCTGTAGGGAGCTCTCCTTCAGCTCTAAAATTCCACAATTTCTAAATATCATCTGCCCACATAACAAGTATGGAGATCAATAATTGGGTCAAGATCACAGGCGAGGTTGCGTCCTAACAGAAATTCACAACCTGACTTGCACCTTCCCCATCTTCTCTGAACCTGGCTTCCTTTTTCCATGAAGGTCAGAATGAATCATCAGATTTCTCTTTTCAGGCACTGCAGGGTCCTGTTCTCTGAAGGCTCATTTAGAATACTCAGGGTAAACTATGCCTCCATGCAGATAACTGAAGACACAAAAAAATGGCCTTAGAGGGGCAGGAGGAAGCATTAAGGGGGAAAAAGAGGAGAATTAACTCCACAACTTGGGAGCATGATAATCACGCCTACCACACAACCCAGCCACACGGGCTTCTCAGCCTGAGGACTGGCTGCGAAGTGACTGATGTGTGTCTGAAATCTCACCTTGCTACACTGTGGTTGACAAGACATGGAAGGGGAGATGTTTCAGACTTTCCACAATACCCAGGCATCCTAGTGGCCTTCCGAACAACGAAGATGTCTTAGTTCAGCTCGTGAGAAGTTGTCTTGTGTTCGTGCATGCGCACATCAACACATTCTTAAATTGACCGGAGTCAGCAAAATTAATGCGCACCCCCAGGGCACTGTTGGCCAAGTCTCTATTTTCATAAATAATGCCTTTCTCGCCTTCTACAAGCCTGTTTGAAGACCTGCAGTGCATCCTGGCTACAATTCAAAGCCCATCTCATGAAAGCACCTCCACTGTCAGCAATGTTAATGTCACTTTAAACAGTGTGAACTGTTGCTAAATGTGTCAGGAAACAATTAGATAACATAAGAGGCATGTTTTCTCAGTGCACAGAGAAATATATTATGCAGACGGGAGATAAACGCAAAGTTTTCTGAGCTCCGACATATTCAGCACTCTCCCTCTCTCTTTTTAATCCAACAGAGAAATTGTTTGGCAAGACTCAGCCCTGTTTCAAACACTTGGAGAAGGGAGAAAGGCCTGCTTTGCCTCTGACTGCTGTTGCTTGAGCCCTGTGTTATCAGGCTCAGCGAGATACAAACAGTCTTCCACTCAAATTAAATGTGTGCTCTCCTAATTAGCATTATAAATATAGGTTTCTCTGAGCCAGGGTTGATAAAATTACAGTGCTGGGCTGGAAAGGAACCGGCAGCTCTCCCATGCCAACACAATGGCTGCAGCGTTTGCCCGGTTAGAACAATGCCTCCAGAGCCTGCCCCCATCATCGGAGGTCAGCCTGGGGAAGGAAGGTAAATTCCAAGCAAGCTGACATTAGGACAATGGCCAGGCCCAGATGCAATCTGTTCTTTGTATGTGATGGTATAAGGTTTGGCCTCTAAGCTCTGGGGAGTATGGTTCTTACTGCAAAGCTTCTTTGTAGAGTTTTGTCATCTCCGCCACCAGTGGGATGCCAACAGGGGCCTCGAAACCACAGGCAACGACTGACTAAAATGGATTTTCCCCAGGTCTCCACCCACAATCGCTGTCCGTGGTTCTGAAACCTCACCAAGCACTAGGAAACGGTTGCTTCTTTCTTCCCACCCCTGAGATGCATCTGCCCAACTTCTTGGGGGAGTTTTGAATTAGTCAAGGGAATCGATGGAGGAGAGAGAAAGAGAGAGAAGAGGAAAAGACTAATTAAAGAGATGAGGGCAGAGTCACGGGAGTAGGCATAGCCACTAAATAATTGTCAGGGAGTGAAAAAGGGAAATGATTTGTTTTGACATTATTTTCAAACAATCGCAGTTGCCGAGAAAGAAACCACTGCCAACCAGGGCTGAAATGCAGAAAGACTTAAGGTGAGTGAGGAGTTTGCATGTCAGGTGATGTCATGATGTGCAAGGTGGGGCATGAACATGGTGGGGCAACCCCACCATGGTAGAAGTGATGTGATTAAAGTGTCAGTATCACTTAACATACACAGAAAATCTGAAGCTTTTTCTTATGAAAACTTGCCACATTGTACAGGCAAAGAACAAAGACAGTCACTGGTAGTAGTTCACGTTTGTTTCACCATTTACGTAGTTCTGCCAGGTTAGGTGAACCTTAGAAGCAGTAGGTAAGGTTGACCTGTTGCTTGTCTTCTTTGCTCCTTTGCTTCTCTTTAGAACAGCTAACTGGTTACCTCTTGTTCTTTTCCTGAGATTAGTAAAATTCATAGAATGATCTGGATAAAGTCAAAGAAAGCTATGGCTTAAGACCACTGAATGCTAGCTTTACAAGGAACCTTGGAGAGTATCTGGACCAACCATGTCACTTTGCTGATGACAGAACTGTGGTTCAGAGAAAGAAAGTGGCTTTTCCCAGAACACACAGCGAATTAGTGACCTGAGTCCAAGGTTCTGTCCACTAAATTACACTACTCTTAATAATATTCAAGTTGAAGGATAAATAGAAAAACCAAAGTTCAAGTTGCAATGAAGAAAATCGAGTTTCATAGCAAATCATATTAATGGGCTACAATTTTACAACTGTACTGCAAAATGTGTAAAATAGGTACTGCCCCCTCTTCCTGAAATGAAGCCCAACATAAAATGTTACATCCTTATTTTCCAAACTGTGCTCTTTGGAACACTGGGCTTCCTTAGAATAGAAACACGTGTCCCAGGAGAGGAGGGCTCCACAACCAAATGGTTTGTGCAGTATGAGACGCATAAGAAAAAAGGAGTCTCGCTGTAGGCCATGCTGGTGTGATCACACCTGGACTGGCCAGTCCATTCCATTCTCGGCTAACATGATCTTAAGAGCCTAGCTGAGAAACGGGATTTGCCCAGGGGAGGAAATTCAGACCGATGTGTGTTTTAGAAATCATTTAAGAGATTATAGGCCCTGCAACTCTTGAGCCCGGAAAAGAGGTAAGGGAAGATGTAGCAATCCTGAAATCACTGAATCATGATCCATGGAAGAAGAAATGAACTTGCCGGAATGAGTTCAGATGTCAGTGCTAGGAATGATGAAAGTTAAAGGAGGCAGATTCAGCTTGATAGCGACGGTATCTATTTTTCCCTCTCCTTTATCTAAGTTCTACCTAGTATTATGGTTCCTTAGGCATGCACTTTCTCATTCTTCCTAGAGTGCAATCCACTCTTCATTCAAAACATATTTATTGAATAATTACTACATTTCAGGCTGTCCTCTAGGCTAGAGCATCGCTCTCGGTGGTGGTTGAATCTGCACTATTACTGTTGTTGTTTTTAATCTTTCCATCTCCCAGCACCTCACAAAGCACTTGCTCATGGAAAGTGTTTAATATTACTATTTGACCAAACGGAGAAACAGGCAAAGAGCTTTCTAACAACAGTTGCTGAATAACATCAGAATCTGCAACCTTACAGGTAATAAGCTCCCCGTCACAGAGATTATTTAAGCAGTCCTGATCAGCCCTGGTCAGCAAGGCCACAGAAAGTGTTTTCGAGTTCAGTGAGAGGTGGGATTACAGGCCCTTTACATTCAGCTCCAGTTCTAAATCCCCACCATTGTGTGTGGTGTCGTCACTGTCCCTTGGGGTAAAGGAGAGAGAGGATCATTTAGAAGATGTCTCAAAAGTAAGCAGTCTGCCCAGAGCATCTCCCTGCCCCACAGGAAGTCAGAGACACATCTGTCTTCCTGTCTTCCGCATATCTGAAAAATTGTAGTTCCCAGCTGAAAACTGAGACCCATGTAGATTCAATGCATCCTTAGAGGACTTCCCTTTATTTAAAGGAAACATGTCACTGTGTTGAAGCTCAGGCTCAGATTAATTATAACAAGTGTAATATTTGGCCAACCTTACTCTCATGATTCAACATTCCTGCTTGATCAGTTTCCAGAGCTAAATGAGAGCCTGTAACCATTTGCAAAGTCATAACATTTTTTTCCTTTTACGAGTGCTTTCATCTGTGGATCTCAAAGCATGGGGTAAACAGTGATTAATGTTCACTTGGGAGGTAAACACGCATTTGCTCACTCATTTGGCAAACCAACCGTGGGAGGGGCTGACTGGCCAATGTACAGGCAGAAACCGGCATGCCGGCCTCCCTCTTCCCACCTTTTTTTTTTTTTTTCTATGATCCCAGTAAACAAGCCACATTGTTTGTTTAAGCCAAGAGTTGGCATATGTGTACTTAAACTAAAATAGTTTCTATCCAGTATAAGAGGCTGTGTGGAAGATAAAAGGACTAGTAGGGAATTCCCATCAGAGCTCCTAGACAAGCCAAAAAAAAGATGCACGAACCCTCCTTTTCTCCCTCCTCTCTCTCCTTCCTGGCCCTACCTTTCTTCCCGCCCTCACCTTCCTTCCCTCTTTCCTTTCCTTTCCTTCCTTCCTTTTCCTCCCTCCCTCCCTCCCTTTCTTCCATTTATTCAACACATATTCTCTGAGTGTCTAATACATGTCAGGCACTGTTCTGTGGGCTAGGGCTCTGAAGTGAAAAACCAAAATCTCTGCCTTCCTAGAGCTTATATTCTGGTGAGGAGAGAGGAAAACCAACAAAGAAGTAATAACGAAAATAATAACAAATAAAAAACCAACAAAATAACATACCTACAGGCACTCATATACAAACACCTACGTGTATGCATGTATACACGGGCTACAGGGAAAAATAGAGAATAGTAAGGGGACTAGCGAGAGGCAAGGTGGGGCTTAAAAGTGGTGCTACTTAATTCAAGGTCATCAGGGAAGACCTCCCAGTTAAGACAACATTTGAACAGGGATCCAAAGGAAGTGAGAGAGGGGGGTACGCTGATACCTAGGGGGAAGCGCATTCCAGACACAAGGAATGGCACTGATGCAGGCTCTGAGCTGGCAGCATGCTTGGTGCGTCCAGGAAGAGCAAGCAGGTTGGGGAGCCTGGAATGCAGTGAGAGGTGAGGAAGAGGGAGGCCTGACAAGCCACTGTGAGGTCTCTGGCTTTCACTCTGAGCTGCTAGAGACTTCTGAGGGAGGAGTGACCCGTCTGATGTACAGTTTAGCAAGATCACTGTGGCTGCTGGGTTGAGAGCAGACCTAAGGGAGGCCAGGGCAGAAGCAGGGAGACCCGTTAGAAGGTGCTGTAATAACCAGGTTAGAGATTATTGGGGCTTGGACTGTGGCGAAGATCAGAACCTGGAAACATTTTGAAGGTAAAGCTGACATGTTTTGCTGATGGATTAATGCGGGCATAAGAGAAAGGGAGAAGTCAACAATGATTCGGCTTGTGGCCTGAATAAACCATGGTTACAGAGGCGTGAGTCCCACCGTATTCACATATTGATGCTATGTGCTTGCTTTTGCACATAGCATAAGATGAAAGGCACACCTGGAGCAAAAACCATTCCCAATGTTTGAAAATGATGCTAATCGTTGCCTAGAAAACCCTTCTCATACAGATAGGCAAATCATTATTTTATTCACAACTTTACAAAAAAATATCTCCCAGGAAGAAAGATGTACAAAAAGAGCTTTTAGATGTTCTGAAACAGAACAAAATTGACAAGGTAGACACCCATCTTTTATCTGACTGAAGAAAATCTAAATAAAATCTAAGCTGAGAGAGCTGAACTTTCACCTTTGTCCAGGCAAGGTGATGCTATACATGCCTCAGAGTTAATATTTCTCAACATAGACAGAGATAGGAGTGGTCCAGAGAATAAGCCATTTTCCCCCTGCAAACTCATATTCACATGTGGTACAGAGTAGTATATTAATTTCGGTCCCATTCTCTGATTTCTCCTTTAGCTTGACCTGATTTTCTTGCAAGCCTCAGGCACAGTTAATATGTAGGGAGGGGTGTGTATATATATTAGAGAATATGTATTTGTGTGTGTGTGCATGAGTAGATGGGGATCTCGGTTGAAATATTAATATAGCGCCTTTTTATTATTATTTATGGGAGAACTATATCTTCAGGGCTTTTAAAATAGAAAGAAATGGAAGATAGGTGATGTGAAATTATTTTTTAGTGTTCATACCCTTTGGTTGATATATAAATAATACAAATGAAATGGTAAACAGCATTAAGGTTACACTTATTGAATAAAGAGAAATGTAGATTCACAACTGTACAAAGTTCTCAGTTGTTATCATGATAGGGAAGTGGTTATTTATGTAAAGCTCCATAAATTTTTAGAGTCTTATTTGCATTTTGCTGTCTTTGAATTATCTTATCACAAAACTGGAAGATGAATTTCTATCTATGAAGTTGAAAATGTAAAGCCTGGATAAAAATTGGCCACAAATATACAGCTTCAGTCTGAACAGAATAGGTAAAAAGCAAATTGTGATAGTCTGTGGAATGAAACGGTTGCTTAATTGGTTCTGAGTGACCCGCCATTCTAGACAGGCATGCAGTATTAATGGTGGAGAAACTGCTTAAACCTTTCCAGGAAAATATGCCAAGTCCTGGAAAGAAAGACAAACATTCTCCTGAGGTGGATGGACCTAGAGTCTGTCATACAGAGTGAAGTAAGTCAGAAAAAGAAAAACAAATACCGTATGCTAACACATATATATGGAATCTAAAAAAAAAAAAATGGTCTGAAGAACCTAGGGGCAGACAGGAATAAAGACACAGATGCAGAGAATGGACTTGAGGATATGGGGAGGGGGAAGGGTAAGCGGGGATGAAGTGAGAGAGTGGCATGGACATATATACACTACCAAATGTAAAACAGATAGCTAGTGGGAAGCAGCCGCATAGCACAGGGAGATCAGCTCCGTGCTTTGTGACCACCTAGAGGGGTGGGATAGGGAGGGTGGGAGGGAGACACAAGAGGGAGGAGATATGGGGATATATGTATACGTATAGCTGATTCACTTTGTTATACAGCAGCAACTAACACAACAATGTAAAGCAATTATACTCCAGTAAAGATGTTAGAAAAAATAACTTAATAAAAAAAATTATAAAAAAAGAATGCAACAAAGAAAATGTAGCCACAAAAATCACGTCGGAACCATCTACTTAAAAGTAGGTTATGAGTGAAATTTCCTCTTCTCAAAAGGAGCCTCGATGCAAATGAATGTCTCACCCTTGTAATCTCCCATAGGGTTATGGAATCTTATTTATTTAAATTGGCTGGTCGTCCCCTGAGAGTTCTACCAATGGAGTGATGCGAAAACTCATTAGTCCCATTTTATTTTTAAATTCCATGGAACAGTCTCAAACAGAGCATGATCACTTTCTCAAGTGTTCCCACTGTGGAGTCTCATTTGCAACAGGATGTGCACCAGTAAATCATAATGCCCATCACTCAAATAGAGGTTTTCGTCTTGTCTTCTGCCTTTCCTATATCACTTCGTGGGTAACAAATCCAGCTCAGAATGACACCGCCTATCAAAATGTGACTTACCACAGCAGGGCACATGTGCCCCCCCTTTTTGTCTAATTCTGCAATTTCTTACATTCTACGAGGAGTACACATAACTTTAAATTCCATGCTAAAGAGAAATATAAAAGAGCCGATCATGCACATTTGCTTTCTAGAAGACTCATACTCAGCGTATACAGTAGAGGCAAGAAAGCAAAAAAATACCAATTACCATTAAGCCCAGATGTAAAGAGATCGATGCATGGGCTAACAATCGGGGGCTGTCAAATGTTAAAACCACTAAATTCTCATCTTGTTCAATCATCTGATGGCCGTTTCTTCTTTAGTTAAATAGGAATAAATAATAAAAAACAATTTACAACTAAAAGATGCTAGCGTTTTGCAGCTGCTGAATGTCTTTGGGGGAGATGAGGTTCTATAATGAGGAGATATAACCATCATTTTATAAAAGCTGTTGCTGTCTTGGGAAAAACACCACTGAATTCGGTTAGAAAAAGCCTTTCCTTCATGAACCTATTACAGTCATGCACTGATTGTTTGGCATGTGCTTAATGGTATCTTCATAGCTGAAAAACAATAATTTGTTACTGTAAATCTTGACATAATATAGTAAGTTCAACTGTGCTTTTATTAGTTCTACCTTTGACGTGAGTGTTTTAAACTTGCAAAACCCTACAAAAGTTGAAAAGCAAATCAGCTACCTATAATTTTAACATATATATTTCCCAATAGCTAAATTAGAAGCCTTTCTCAAATAATTTCAATATCATTTCAAGCATCCCTGGCTGCTGGCTCTCCATAAAGAATATCAAGGATACGGTAATGGGGAGATGAGAATTACGGAGTGGGGAAAATTCTGTGTGTAGTGTCGACAATTGGTATCAGGTAATAAGCAACCAACATATAATACTATTTTCCTTATTTTTTAAAAATCACAGGGTCAATTAAGACAATATTAACTGATGTAACTCTAATGAAGACATTTCTAAAAGAGACAATAACTCCTTGGATTCAATGTCTTTCGCCAGAGAGATGAAGAGAAGAGGAAGGAACACAGCACTCCTATTTCCTTCACTTCCTACCCACCCCCCTCCACAACAAGTGAGCTGCAGCAATCTCTAGCTGTCGCCTGCAGAAAGACCCAAGCAAGTCTTGACCCTTAGATTCCTTTTTGCTGTTGCTGCTTCTCACAAAGACAGACATGGCCTCAATCAAAGCTTAAGCCCCAGAACTTTTTTGTATTCCTTATAGTCAGAAGTCTACCCTTGAGCTCTGGTATTGTTACATTCAAGGCCAAAATCAGAAGCCTTGCAGGGAAGCTTTTTAAATACCCTAAAACAAGAAGATGAGTAACCTCTAGAAGGGAAATAAGAGAACAGGTTTTCTGACCTTACCAAATACTTCTGTAGTGTTTGACACTAAAAAAATCCTTGCTTAATATCTTTGGCAACTAGGAGAAATCTGGATACAGATATATACATATTTCTTTATAATACATTTTTAAAAATCAATGACTATACACACAAGCATTAAGTGTCTTCTCATCAAAGACAAAGAACTTCACACCAGGACTCAGAATTCATGAGTCACAGGACAAACTAAGGTAAAACTGGCTCTCTCTTGAGTAGTTTATCCACCCTCTATCACCTAGCAAATGATCACACTGATCAACAACCCTGCCCCCTTAATCTTCCACTTACTCCAATCAACATAATATCCAAGTTGGGAAATGGAAATCTCCATGTAGGCTGACACATTTCCTCATATATAAGGTTTAAGGCTTTGTTCTTTGCTGCTGGGTTCCATGGAGAAACTTACCTCCCGAGATTCAGATAACAATTAGTGATTCATGCCCTCTAAGAGTGATGGTACTAGGTGGGAAACATAACACCTTCGTGAATGAAGATGAGAAAATTCAGAGTTGTAACTGTTTAGCATTTTTAATGCCAAACCTCATCTACGTCACACCAGTCCCTGAATCCAGTACTACAGAGCTACTATGAACTCCCTGCACGCTACTGGGCAGGGCTGGGAGGCGGGGGATGGGATAGACAGATGAGGCCAGCCCTTGGCGACCAGTTGAAGGTCCAGTTTTCTTGCTTTGTCTTCACAGCCTGGGTGCTTTGGAAAGGAGTTTCTCTTAAATAATCACGCAAATCTTACCTTGCAATCCCTATCTTCTGGAACAGCTCCCGGGAAGTTATTTCCCAGGCTTTTCCTGGATTGTATTTATGGCTTTGCTTACTTTCAGAAGTGAGGCTACATCCTCTCTGGGTTAAATGTGGGAGGAGGAAAGTAGTTTCTTGTTTTAAATTTTGAGCTCAGGGGAGGAGCTCTATCTTCTCTCTCCATCACATGACCTAGCATAGTACAGAGACTGGGACTGTCACCTAAGTCCTACTAGAATTCCCCTCCTCAGTGAACCCTTCCTCGCTACAGCATCACACAGCTGATGAGAATGAAGGTGACAGAGCTGAGTGCTTTCACCCTCCAGCTGGCCTTGAGGCCATACATTATAACTGAGTTATAACCTATGTGATGAACACAATGATGGTCCCCAGCATCATCCATATCCTAATCCCTGGAACCTGTGAGTATGTTACCTTGCACAGTAAAAGGGGATTTGCAGATGTGATTGAGTGAAGGATCTTGGGTTGGGGTCATAAGAGGGAAATAACAAGGAAGCAGGAGGGTCAGAGGTCAAGGAGAAGATGTGACCACAGAAGCAAAGGTCGGAGTGATGTGAGGAAGGGGCCAGGAGCCAAGGAATGCAGGCAGCCTCTAGAAGTGGAAAAGGCAAGGAAACAGGCTCGCCCCTAGAGCCTCCAGAAGGAATGCTCCCTGCTGACACCTTGATTTTAGTCCACTGGGACTGCTTTTGGACTTTTCACCTCCAGAGCTATAAGCTAATAAATTTGTGTTATCTTAAGCCACTAAATCTGTGGCAATCAGATTCATAATAGGAAACGAACACAATGTACAATGTGGCTTTAAAGGAGGCCTGTTCTACATAGTCTGTCTTGTCCAATATCAGGACCACCCACAGCAGGGCGCTGGGAATGGGGTGGAAGTGGGAAAGATGTCCAGCCTGCTCCCAAATTCTTCAGCCAGAAAACCAAGCTCTGTGAGAACAATCAAATCAACAACAAACAGAAGAAATGCTGACACTGTCAGTTCTGGTAAAAAGTCACCAGTTAGTGAATCGACTAATATCTTAACAACTGCCCAAGAAGGAAAAGTGCTCAGAGCACTAGTTTTTTAGCCGTGACTCTCCAGGAAATCTTTAAGAGTGGGGGACTGCTGTCTACATGGAAGAAATACATGGGTCCATTCCTTGGGTCTAATGCTGCTCTCTAGAGAAGAGTCTGCCCTGTGGCAGCTCACTGGTCTCATTTGGCATACAGACACATATTTTTTTGAAAACACAGTGGTATTTTAAAAATTGAATTTTAATGCCTTTGATTGAAATGCGCACTCTCTACTTTACCAGAGACATCACCATTCTCTCTTACTTACCCCTGGCTATTTCATTCATTCTTATTGCCTAGATGGTCCTTATGGGAACTTGAGTTTTCAATCCAAGAGTAAGATCTATGGTCACTTTATTATTATGCATTTACTATTGAACACTCTGAAGCAACTCTCATGATCTATTCAACTGTCTGTTCTGACCCACCAAAGACTATCCCTCTGCATGTTCGTAGTGATAAGCCACGGGGCTTTCTTGTTGGGCATGTCCCATATGTTCATGGAAAAACTGAAGAAGGATACAAATAAAGGTCTTAGTATATTTGTAGAGAACACAGTGGTAGAATTAAAAGCATATATTTTGGACATGAGAATGAAGATCCAAACGTACCTGAGTCACCCAACCTGAAATCTATGAGGGTAAATGTAAAGTTCTGCAAGGAGGATAAAAGAAAAGAAGAAAAAAGAAAAAAGAAAACCTATGCAAGCACTAGATGGGAAGATAGGATTCAACAGAAGCACATATAAAATAGCAGCCCTGCTATGAGGCACTGATGGATGTGTTTGGCCCAAACAAACCACTAAGAGAAGTCAAAGCTCTGATCAAGAGACACCATACTTCTTCAAGTTCTACACTAAGCCAGTCAAAACATGCTCATAGAAGTAGTAATGTTTCAAGATGACACTGTAAACTAGAAGATATTCGTAGAAAATGGCAGGATGGTGTTGGGGAGTAAATTCAAGTCAGGTGAAAGTCTAAAAGAAACTAAGATGCTCAGCCAGGAGAAGTGGAGACTGAGCAGGCAGGGTCCGGTGTGCACAAGGGCAGATCTGATCTAGTCCATACTCTCTAGCCCTGTAGAGGGAGGGTGGCATTTATTTTGTTTGTTTACAGAGGGCAGAAAGGGGGCCAAAAATAGAGGAGAAAAGAAAAAAAAGTCTAGCTAAGTAAGATGGATTTTCTAATGAATTGACTGGTGTACAAAAGAAATGCACTTTCCTGTGTGGGAGCGAATTCACCATGGGTGGAGGCATTCAAGCAGATGTTAAACAGCCCTTAGTGGTGATGCTAGAGAGGAAATCCAAGTGTGGATAAAAATGGAGTAAGATGACTTCTGTGGTTCAGTCCAAAAGCAAGATTCTCTGATACCATATCCTTACTATCCTCAAGATAATGCATAATTTGGAATGTGGTTCCTATAGAAGTAGAAGGGGAGAAATCAAGTTCGTTTACGTGGAGCTAAAGATGCCACTTAGGGACGATCCAAAGACGCTTTCTCTTCTAATAAACTGGTCCCTGGTGAAACTTAGCCTTGGGAATGTGATTCATAAGCATGTCCCGGGCTATTAATTTGTTAATAAAAGAGGTCCAAAATATCCTAGCATTGAAGTATTCAGTGTCATTTGTAACATTTTCCCCTGCGGCTTCATCTGTTCTCAACCTTTCAAAAGATTCCTGGCAGCACGTAAACAACACCTGAGCATTCTAAAAAAGACTCCCCAGCACTTTTAGGCTACTTGGGGGTGAACATTTCTAGCAGTCTAAGCGCTGCGGACAGGTCAGAGTTTCCCTTTGCCTCTTGTTTCTGACTCAGGATAATTTCTAAATCCAACCATTCGCCAGTCAGCCCCTATGGATGGATGCATGTAGAAGGAGAAAAAAGTTGAGTGAAGGGATGCTGGATCCAATGCTTTTCTAAGTCGCTGAGCTGTCACGAGTGTATGCTAACATTTCACACTTGCTCCGCCAGTCTTCACTGAGGGCTGACCATGTGACAGGAGCCGGGCTAGACAGCAGGAACAAAACGTGGAACCAGACTGGCCTGTGCCCTCGAGGAATTCACACGTTAGTGAGCAACACAGATGCGTAAATACAGAACTGTTTTCAGTGTGGTGACTGCTCTTCAAGGCATCAGCTTAGAGTGGAGTGGGAACCCAGAGAAAGTGCAGTGAACTCTCCTTGGGAAAGGAGGGGCTGATAACAAGTAGAGACAGAGATGGTTTGGGAATTAGACATTGCTAAGTAGAGGGAGGTGAAAGAACAAGGCTGGAAGGAGGTCTTGTATGATACCTAGGTGGGTGGAAACTAGCAAGTAGAATGGCCACGGGAGCAACAGCAAGGATAAGCTATCCAGGTTGTTCCCTGTCTCCACCTAACAAGTCGAATCATTTGGTGCGTCTGTTTCCAACGTGAAGTGGGAAAAATGGAAATTCAAGTGCCTGCCGTCCAGGGTTACTCTGAAGATAAAAATGAGATATCAAGGGAGTGTTTTGGAAGAGGTTAAATGTGGTTAAGTTTAAGTTGAAAAATCACAAACTCTGCATCTCGGCAGCCTGCAGAATGCAGTGTCTGTCTGTCTGCCTGTCTGCCTGTCTGCCTGTGGGCATAACCTCGAATGCCTTCAGAGGGGTATATATTCTCCAGTTTGCTTCAGGCCCTACCACTCCCTTGTCTTATTTCATATGCCAGGCTGCTTCAAACACCTATGCGATCTGCCTAAAACCAGAACACCTTATTATTAAAGGGGTCTGCGCAAAGTAATATGGGAATTATGGACATTTTTGAGTCTGGATCTCTCTTAGACAGTGGGAAAGTGATACATTGTTCTGAGCTGTGACATCAATGAAGGTGATGAATACGACAAAATAATACCCAGTTATTTCAAAGATTCACTTATATTTTATTATATTCAATTTCTTATATTTCTTATATTTTGAAGTTATTTTTCACACAGCCCTTTTAAATAAAAATAAATATCATTCCTGCCCTACCAAGAATGGACTAATAGTCTGAAAAATTCAGAGAGAGGGAGGAAAGTGATGATGGGGAGGATTTCTACTTGAAAAAAATACAAAGAAACCTCGGCAACAATGGTTTAATTTAAATTACACCCTTAAAGGGAAAATTAAATTTCACCTAATTTGCAAAAAATGGCAAACAAGACTGAAAGATGACTGCTGGATGGATCTCTCTGGCAGTCTGCTCACTACTTGATACAAATTATAGTTGATTTTACAGAAAGAGATGTAAGGAGGGGGCTGAGAAATAACAGACATTCGCTAATTCAGCATGCTGGAAGGAGAGAAAGAGGAGGGAAAGTGCTAGAAAAATAATGCTAGGGGACAACTAAAAGAGAAAGAAATACTGAAGGGCTGAAGATAAGAAAAGTCTATGAAGGATTTTTGTGGCCACTCCCAAATTTCTAAAATAAAACTTACCTATCTAAAAACTGCCAATTCAAGCCTGCGGTGCGATAAAGCCAGTTAGATCCATCACGCCAGAAGAGAATCATGGAACGTGGATGGAAGGGGAGCTTCTGCACATGTGTTTGTTTGAAACCTATTGTTGAGTGGAAAACGTCTGCCCAGCAATTTCCTATATTTCAGTGGAAGATGCCGGCTTGAAGCAGGTACACTGCTTCCCTTTTTCTCCCCCAATTCGGAAGCCATTTACAAATGCATCCTGGTGATACACACCAAAAAATTACCAAACCCAAGAACAGCACAAGGCTGCATAGGAATCTGAACTTTGTTTATACAATTCGGAGACACTCAAGTGCACATTCCATAAATGACAAGGTTCCGGCAGCAAATTAACAAGAACAATTTTCCCATCTCAGGAGCTGTCAAGATGGGCCCTGTTGGCCAATTTATCTTTACTCTAGCACATGTCTGGTGCTTGTCAATCAATACGTGAAACATTTGGTGCTGATTGCCATTTTTCTCTCCACTTCCTTTCGCCTCTTGTACCAGGCAATTTACTGCAAGTCAATCAAGGTCGGAGCCGACCTTGTTTAAATAAAACACTGTTGAGCTCTTTTCACACCAACAATTTCAAAAACAGAATGAGATGTATCTTTTACATTTACATTTATACTACCTTTTTTTTTTTTTTTTTTAACCCCCTACCAGTTCTCCTAAAATGCCACCCTGGAGTTATAAATCATCACTATCCACCTAGCAACTAAGAAAACTAAGTTGAGAAAGTGGTGAGGAAAATGTCTATTTCATATACATTTCTTTGCCACTAAAGATTCACCCAGCCAACAGAGGAGTCTTACCATGAAGGAATACTCCTGACTGTCTTGCTACCACTGGTCAGCCCTAATTCGAGGCGGGGCCTCACAGCACAAACAATATATCCTAGATCATCAGAACTTGAAAACCCAAAGTCAGCAATTTTAAGTGTTTGCCCCAGAGATCACGTCCTATAGCTGAGAGAGTTTCAGGACATTTTGGTGATAGTTCCTATCGTTACTGAGTGAAGCATCAACTTTATTGTTATTATTATTATACACATGGAAGGAAAAAAGTGCAGGAGAGAAAGCAGCTGAGCCTATTGAAGTCCCTGAAAACAATCCGTTCCCAGGTTTGGTTGTCAAAACCTTCTTTTCCTTGCAAACCATCTATGACCTATATTTTTCTGAATAAATAGGGCTCTGGTTGTTTAGTAAGATAGAACTTTGCAGTCCCACCCCCGCAAATGATAAGAATACACATTGAAATGAGGCCTGGCTAAATGTGACTCTTAAAGAAAGTAATACAATTGGACAAATGTAGAATATCCTGAAAATAGTAACATGCAGCTTCCCTGCTAAAGCAGTGCTACGCTCTCAAAATGATTAACTAGAAGTGGATGCTTTTTAAGTGCCCACTATGTATATGTTAAGTCCCAGTTTAGGCATTTTCAAAAGTGCGATTTCTCCCATTTAAGACAAGCAAAATGTCCTCGAGTTCTCAGAGCCGGAATGATTGATCCCTATTCTTTTATGCCAAATGCGGTTTCGTTGGGCTTAAACATCTCTCGGGGTGGCCCACGGTCTTGTCGTTTGTCAGAAGGCACTACTGATGTATTCACTCTTCCACGTGACAGCTACTTATTGAGTGTCTCTTACGCATCAGGCACCACCGAGTACACAACGGGGAGCAAAACTGAGGGGGTCTTTGTTCTGTGGAGCCTAGAGTCAGATCAGGGTATTAGATACTAATGAAATCATCTCCCCAGTAAAAGTATTGGTATAAACGGAGATTAGCTCTGTGCAGGAGGCATTTAATGGTGGCCTGAAACAGGCTGGGGAATTAGGAATGCTCCACGAGCATGTAAACCAGCTGAATTCTGACTGAGAGGAGCTTACTGCCCAGTCCAGTACTGCTCCAAATGTGGTCCATGAGCCCCATCCCTTCCGTGCCCGATGAGAGGAATACAGAAATTGAGGGCACATGGTCAGAAACTTTCATAGCAGTTTGACATGGCCACGATGATGCAGCTGGTCAGTAGGAATGGGTCACAGACCAGTTTGGGTGAGGTCAACCTTGCATGGGAAGTCCCAGGTGGTGCAAACTGCACACAGTCAAGCGCAGAAGGACCATATTTAAAAGGTTCCCGAAGAATTGGATCACAAAGGGGTCCATCACCACAGACAGTTAAAGGAGTTCTGATCTTTGGATGTAAACAATATCATTCCCCTGTCTAACTTCATTAAAGTCGAACACTTGGCTTCATTTAGACCACAGCAGACAGCAATGCCCTGCCCCTTCCTGGTCTGAGATGGCAGCAAGATGTCTGTTCCACTATGAGAACAAGACAACTTAGAGCCATAATCAGGAGATCTTCTAGGATGAAAGAGTTGAATTTGGCCAAAAAGAATCCATACTTCTTTTGGCTAATCAACGTGTACAATAAAAGTTAACTGCACAGGAGGATTCTGGGGTACTGTGTTTATGGTCCAATTCTTGCTCTGGAACCAATAACACAGGTGTGTTCCATCTGTGGAAAATTCATTGTACTCTACATTTATTATGTATATGTAAAACTTCAGTAAAAAGTTAAAAATGTCACAATCAAAAAGGACAAAGAAGGGCAAAGGAACTGTTTCAGATTAAATGAGACCGAAAAGACATGAAAACAAAGTGCAGCTTGTGATCTGAAAGGAATACTAGACTGAGAAACAGGAGCTATAAAGGGCATTCCTGGGGCAACTGATAATATCTGAATATGGATTGAGGATTAGATTATCTTCTATCAATGCTAAATTTGTTTTTCTGGGTATTGTTTTGTTTTGGTAACTTGTACTGTGGTTATGTAAGAATGTCTTTGTTCTTGGGAAACACACACTGAAGAATTCAGGGGTAAAGGGGCTGGATGTTGGATGTGGGAGCCTCTTACTCAACTGGCTCAGAAAAAATTATATGCTCCTGAGAAAGGGGGGTTGAGGGGAGAGAGAGGGATGGGGAGAAAGAGGAGAAGAAGGGGGAGAGAATGATAAAGTAATTGACAAATGGGGCAAACATACACAACTGGCAAATCTAGTAATTGTGTTGGAGTGGTTCTGTTGACTTTTTCTATAGTTTTGAAATTGCGTCAAAAGTTACAAAAATGAGGATGACAATTTTTAAAGAAAAGTTAACTGTTCTTTAAATGAATGACCAGCTTGACTAGGTGGCGCATGTTTGCTCCAACAAATTGGGTGTTTTGTACAAAGAAAAGTGAGGGGCAAGGTTTCTCTGAGCATTCAGAGCCACTGGCACAATTACCCCTCAAATGGAGGTTGGGAAAGCTTGACAGTTCTTTGGGCAGACGTGTTCAAACCAGTCTGACATAGTCTGATAGACCAAACGTTCTTTTTTTGACATAAATTCACTTGTGATCTGTACTCTGACACTGAGTATCTTATCTCGAGGTGGTCCTTAATGGTGCATGGTATAGTTATTGATTTTTCTCTTATTCTGGTGTTTTCTTCCTCATGATTATATGTGTTGGTACTCTCTGTCTCCTTCAAAACGCTACTCTCTTTTGAGACTAGGCACTTTTTAGAGGCTTAATGAGGCTTCTATATTGTTAGCTGATTTATGGGGTTCTCAGTTAATGCAGAGGTGGGGAGAGAAAGGAGGATAAAAGAGGTAAGGTGCTGCAGGAAGCACTGAACACACACAGTTTGTATTAAGTTCATTCTTATGTGTGTAGAATTTGTCAAAGAGTGACATTCGGCTACAGCAGAACCCATATGGGAGAAATGTACCTGTCTTTCTTCAGTTCCTCCCATTATTCCTCTCCCACTGGAATAAGGAAGAACAAATCTGACTCCATATTAGATCTGTTTCTTTTACTTTAGCCTTTGTGTTCTATTGCTTTTGCTTAGAGTTAAGAATGTTGCCTATAGCCTGAAATATACAGGATAGCCCATCCTCAAGGCTCTGACCTTTAAGGGTATTAACACTTTTCCATTCATATAGAGATAAAAAGCTGCAGAACAGAGAATAACATTTGCCTTGTTGGAGGTTGACAGGAACATGGTGACCTGACCTGTGTGGACAGCTGCAAGGACAAAGGATTCCAACACCAAGAAATCTGCAACAAAAAACCACACTCCTCCCTCACCTTGCTTTTACAAATGCTTTGCTGAAACCCTTCAAGGAGTTCAGGGTTTTGGGGGTACGTGCCACCTGTCCCCTTGCATGGCCCTGCAATAAACCTTTCTCTGCTCCAAACTGATGTTTCAGTGTGTTTGGTCTCACTGTGCATCAGGCACGCAAACTTGTGTTCGGTGACACCATGATATTTTTTAAAGTATAATTATTAGACCAATAGGTCACATAATACAGTAGAATTCCAAAGCTGTGTGTTAGCTTGGCCATAAAAGTCAGGGTGCAAACTCTGCTTTTTCCACTCTGAACTCTCTTCAGAAAAAAAGTTAAACTTTCAAATGCTTACCTACTGTTCCATTTAGCACTGCCTTATGGGCAAGGGAGTAGTTGGGTTTACCTTGAATAAGGAAATCTTGTGAACTAGGTAGGTAGTTCAATTTCTTCCCCAAGCTTGGAAAATTCTGTCATTTAAAAAAAAAAAAAAGTATTCTTTCTCCAAAATATACTGTAAACATTGCATGTGCTCGTTGCTAATAAGGGGAATATTTTCTCTATCAGTGGAAATCAGGCCATCATGTTGGAGGATGTGGTATCACATTTACTTTATATTTTGGTCTCCATTCTTTAAATACACATGCTCACATGCATGCACACACACACACACACACACACACATAATCTTTCATTTCTAAAATAAAAGTTGGTTAAAAAATTCATATCTTAGGTTCTACCTAACCTCTTCATTTTTCTTCCCTAAAAGCTATGGTGCCTTAGTGTTCGATGCTAAAAAATGTTGCATGACAGGGCCACCGATTTACTGCTCTGCACCCTTTTTAATTATGGATGGATGAAGGAAAATTTCACTGAGGAAAACAATAAATCACCAGTGAAATTATTTGTTAGTTGAATGAGCTGAATAAACAGTTGGCTTCGGGGCAGAGATTCGTCTGGCATCTTTTAAGTCATCTCATATTTTTCCTTTCTATTTCCACATAAAAGCAGGACTGGGCCTGCCAGAATCAGCTGGGAATATCGATGTTGCTGAAAAGTGGAGGAAACAGATAAACACCAGCCCCACAGATGTCCTGAGTGTTGAATACAATACTTTTGGTCAACTTTTAACAATAAGGAAGACAATACAGGCATACCTCATCTTACTGCACTTCACAGACGTTGCATTTTGTACAAACTGAAGGTTTGTGGTAACTCTGAGTCGAGCAAGTCTATGGGGACATTTTTTCCAGCACCATTTGCTCACTTATGTCTCTATGCCAAATTCTGGTGATTTGTGCAATATTTCAAACCCTCCACCAGCTAAAAAGATTACAACTTGCTGAAGGCTCAGATGATGGCGTGCAGTTTTTAGTAATCAAGTATTCCAAAATTAAGCTATGTACGTTGTTTTTCTTAAAACATAAGGCTATTGCACACTTACTAGACTACGGTGTAAATGTATCTTTTATATGCACTGGGAAACCAAAAAAATCATGGGACTCACTTTATTGCGATATTCACTTTATGGCAATGGTCTGGAACTGAACTCACAGTGCCTCCGAGGCATGCCTGTGTTCAGAAACCCATACTGACGGTGTACCGTATGCTTAAGTCATTTCATTTACTTCTAACAACAACCCTATTTCCCTACACCCTTAACACCACCACCTTTAACCTAGAAAGTGGCAAACCCAGAATTCAAGCCAGTTTCTGACTCTAGATCTTGAGCTCTCAGCCATCCAGTGTCTATAAATTTCCTCCAAGGGAAGCACTTTTCTCAAAGCAGTCTTCGTGTATTATTTAAATTTTAAAAAGAAAGCCCAAGTTAGTGCTGGAAACCCTGGTTTGTAATGTTACCTTAAACCTATACAACGCTTGTTCTCTCTGTCTAGGTGATGAGGGAAGGAGATTTCCCAGGGCCTCCTCAAGGAAAGCAAGTTTGAAGCAAAGTCTACAAAGGACAGGCTGAGATGGGAAAACGGGCTATGGTTGGAGTTTCTTGGGGATGTGAAAGAAATAAGAGTAATAAGACTGTTCGTTTTCTAGATTCCATATATATGTGTTAGCGTATGGTATTTCTCTCTTTCTGACATACTTCACTCTGTATGACAGACTCTAGGTCCATCCACCTCACTACAAATAACTCATTTTCGTTTCTTTTTATGGCTGAGTAATATTCCATTGTATATGTGTGCCACATCTTCTTTATCCATTCATCTGTTGACGGACACTTAGGTTGCTTCCATATATATGGAATCTAAAAAAAAAAAAGGTTCTGAAGAACCTAGGGGCAGGACAGGAATAAAGACGCAGACGTAGAGAATGGACTTGAGGACATGGGGAGGGGGAAGGGGAAGCTGGGACGAAGTGAGAGAGTGGCATGGACATATATACACTACAAAATGTAAAACAGATAGCTAGTGGGAAGCAGCCGCATAGCACAGGGAGATCAGCTTGGTGCTTTGTGACCACCTAGAGGAGTGGGATAGGGAGGGTGGGAGGGACACCCTAGATGGAGGAGATATGGGGATATATGTATAAATATAGCTGATTCACCTTGTTATACAGCAGAAACTAACACACCATTGTAAAGCAATCATACTCCAATAAAGATGAAAAAAAAAAAAAAAAAACAACAGACTGTTCGTTTCCGAATTGAAGGCAGTGGACTGGGTCAGGACTGATAACAAACTGTTGCTATTTTTATAACAAATGCCCCCCTCAGAGTCACCAGCACATGCTGAGCCCTGGAAACTTCTCTGTAGGAATTCACTTAGTACCCACCCTTCCTTGATGTTCCTGTTGAACTCGTTAGAAAAGTTATGAAGGGTCATGGCCACTTGGAACGCATTCATTCCAGTAGTAGTGACAGTTTTCCAGTGAGGGCAAATGTCTCAGCTTTGGACTTGCTCTCACTCCAGCAAATGGGCTGCCCCGGAGTGAATCTCATAAAGATCCCCGCTGGAACCTTTGTTTAAAGGTACTTCAATGGACCCTGGAGCTCCCAACTCTGGAAAGAGATTTGAGTCCAGTCATCAGATATTCTCACCGGAATTGCGGACTATTTCTGTGGCTCCTCCTGTATCATTAAGCTTCAGATTCCTCGTCAATATACTGATTAGACACTGCTTTATGCTGGACCCTATGATCTTGTATGGGGAGCAGTGCTTGTGATTTAGTATTTTAGAAAGAGGCTCAAGTCTATGTTTCTGATGGGCATTTCCTGTTTCCCTCAGTACTAAAACAGGTGCAGGTTCCCAAAGGGATTCATTGGGACTTGTCGAGGGGACCAAATCAAGGGCTGGGAGGTGGAAGACAGAGGTCCCTGGGGCAGTTTTGTTTATGGCTTCATATGTTGTACTGAGAGATGAACGATCTCTTCCCACCTATGGCAAATGTGGAAGAGTACGACAGCGGCAGAAAAACCCAACCCCTCCTTCCTGTAGATCCTGAACTAGTTGTGTGTTCTGAGCTATAGTCCGTTGTTTCTTGGCACTGACAACCTAGTGGCTTTGAGGCAGCACTATCTCCACAGATTTAATAAAGCATAAAGAATTTAAAATCTTGATTGTGTTGATAAAAAAGGAGGTACACCCCAACAGAAAAATGGCCAGCGTGGGAAAGAACATGGAGTTTGCAAAGGCATATCCAAACATACATTAATCATTAGATGAAAAAGATGTTTGACTTCACTATCGATCAAATAAATGCAACTTTACAAAATGATGGGATGCTTTTTTTTTAAGTTAGCAACTGGACAAATATTTTAAGAAAGGTTAATATCTAATGCTGGGAGTCAGCTCTACCCACCACCAGAGCCTCCCATCAAGCCTCCTAGATAGCCTCAACCACCAGAGGGCAGACAGCAGAAGCAAGAAAAACTACAATCCTGCAGCCTGTGGAACAAAAACCACATTCACAGAAAGACAGACAAGATGAAAAGGCAGAGGGCTATATACCAGATGAAGGAACAAGATAAAACCCCAGAAAAACAACTAAATGAAGTGGAGATAGGCAACCTTCCAGAAAAAGAATTCAGAATAATGATAGTGAAGATGATCCAGGACCTCGGAATAAGAATGGAGGCAAAGATTGAGAAGATGCAAGAAATGTTTAAGAAAGACCTAGAAGAATTAAAGAACAAACAAACAGAGATGAACAATACAATAACTGAAATGAAAACTACACTAGAAGGAATCAATAGCAGAATAACTGAGGCAGAAGAATGGATAAGTGACCTGGAAGACAGAATGGTGGAATTCACTGCTGCGGAACAGACTAAAGAAAACAGAATGAAAAGAAATGAAGACAGCCTAAGAGACCTCTGGGACAACATTAAATGCAACAACATTCGCATTATAGGGGTCCCAGAAGGAGAAGAGAGAGAGAAGGACCAGAGAAAATATTTGAAGAGATTATAGTCGAAAACTTCCCTAACATGGGAAAGGAAATAGCCACCCAAGTCCAGGAAGCGCAGAGAGTCCCATACAGGATAAACCCAAGGAGAAACACACTGAGACACATAGTAATCAAATTGGCAAAAATTAAAGACAAAGAAAAATTATTGAAAGCAGCAAGGGAAAAACGACAAATAACATACAAGGGAACTCCCATAAGCTGATTTCTCAGCAGAAACGCTACAAGCCAGAAGGGAGTGGCATGATATACTTAAAGTGATGAAAGGGAAGAACCTACAACCAAGATTACTCTACCTGGCAAGGATCTCATTTAGATTTGATGGAGAAATCAAAAGCTTTACAGACAAGCAAAAGCTAAGAGAATTCAGCACCACCAAACCAGCTCTACAACAAATGCTAAAGGAACTTCTCTAAGTGGGAAACACAAGAGAAGAAAAGGACCTACAAAAACAAACCCAAAACAACTAAGAAAATGGTCATAGGAACATACATATCAATAATTACCTTAAACGTGAATGGATTAAATGCTCCAACCAAAAGACACAGGCTTGCTGAATGGATACAAAAACAAGACCCATATATATGCTGTCTACAAGAGACCCAATTCAGACCTAGGGACACAGACAGACTGAAAGTGAGGGGATGGAAAAAGATATTCCATGCAAATGGAAATCAAAAGAAAGCTGGAGTAGCTATACTCATATCAGATAAAATAGACTTTAAAATAAGGAATGTTACAAGAGACAAGGAAGGACACTACATAATGATCCAGGGATCAATCCAAGAAGAAGATATAACAATTATAAATATATATGCACCCAACATAGGAGCACCTCAATACATAAGGCAACTGCTAACAGCTATAAAAGAGGAAATCGACAGCAACACAATAATAGTGGGGGACTTTAATGCCTCACTTACACCAATGGACAGATCATCCAAAATGAAAATAAATAAGGAAACAGAAGCTTTAAATAACACAATAGACCAGATAGATTTAATTGATATTTATAGGACATTCCATCCAAAACCAGCAGATTACACTTTCTTCTCACATGCACATGGAACATTCTCCAGGATAGATCACATCTTGGGTCACAAATCAAGCCTCAGTAAATTTAAGAAAATTGAAATCATACCAAGCATCTTTTCTGACCACAACGCTATGAGATTAGAAATGAATTACAGGGAAAAAAAAACACAAACACATGGAGGCTAAACAATACGTTACTAAATAACCAAGAGATCACTGAAGAAATCAAAGAGGAAATCAAAAAATACCTAGAGACAAATGACAATGAAAACACGATGATCCAAAACCTATGGGATGCAGCAAAAGCAGTTCTAAGAGGGAAGTGTATAGCTATACAAGCCTACCTAAAGAAACAAGAAAAATCTCAAGTAAACAATCTAACCTTACACCTAAAGGAACTAGAGGAAGAAGAACAAACAAAACCCAAAGTTAGCAGAAGGAAAGAAATCATAAAGATCAGAGTGGAAACAAATGAAATAGAAATAAAGAAAACAATAGCAAAGATTAATAAAACTAAAAGCTGGTTCTTTGAGAAGATAAACAAAATGGATAAACCATTAGCCAGACTCATCAAGAAAGAGAGGGAGAGGACTTAAATCAATAAAATTAGAAATGAAAAAGGAGAAGTTACAACAGACCGCAGAAATACAAAGCATCCTAAGAGACTACTACAAGCAACTCTATGCCAATAAAATGGACAACCTGGAAGAAATGGACAAATTCTTAGAAAGGTATAACCTTCCAAGACTGAACCAGGAAGAAACAGAACATATGAACAGACCAATCACAAGCACTGAAATTGAAACTGGGATTAAAAATCTTCCAACAAACAAAAGTCCAGGACCAGATGGCTTCACAGGTGAATTCTATCAAACATTTAGAGAAGAGTTAACACCCATCCTTCTCAAACTCTTCCAAAAAATTGCAGAGGAAGGAACACTCCCAAACTCATTCTATGAGGCCACCATCACCCTGATACCAAAACCAGACAAAGATACTACAAAAAAAGAAAATTACAGACCAATATCACTGATGAATATAGATGCAAAAACCCTCAACAAAATACTAGCAAACAGAATCCAACAGCACATTAAAAGGATCATACACCACGATCAAGTGGGATTTATCCCAGGGATGCAAGGATTCTTCAATATATGCAAATCAATCAATGTGATACACCATATTAACAAATTGAAGAATAAAAACCATATGATCATCTCAATAGATGCAGAAAACGCTTTTGACAAAATTCAACACCCATTTATGATAAAAACTCTCCAGAAAGTGGGCCTAGAGGGAACCTACCTCAACATAATAAAGGTCATATATGACAAACCCACAGCAAACATCATTCTCAATGGTGAAAAACTGAAAGCATTTCCTCTAAGATTAGGAACGAGACAAGGATGTCCACTCTCACCACTATTATTCAACATAGTTTTGGAAGTCCTAGCCACAGCAATCAGAGAAGAAAAAGAAATAAAAGGAATACAAATTGGAAAAGAAGAAGTAAAACTGTCACTGTTTGCAGATGACATGATACTATACATAGAGAATCCTAAAAATGCCACCAGAAAACTACTAGAGCTAATCAATGAATATGGTAAAGTTGCAGGATACAAAATTAATGCACAGAAATCTCTTGCATTCCTACACACTAATGATGAAAAATCTGAAAGAGAAATTATGGAAACACTCCCATTTACCATTGCAACAAAAAGAATAAAATACCTAGGAATAAACCTACCTAGGGAGACAAAAGACCTGTATGCAGAAAACTATAAGACACTGATGAAAGAAATTAAAGATGATACCAACAGATGGAGAGATATACCATGTTCTTGGATTGGAAGAATCAATACTGTAAAAATGACTGTACCACCCAAAGCAATCTACAGATTCAATGCAATCCCTATCAAATTACCAATGGCATTTTTTATGGAACTAGAACAAATCATCTTAAAATTTGTATGGAGACACAAAAGACCCAGAATAGCCAAAGCAGTCTTGTGGGAAAAAAATGGAGCTAGAGGAATCAGACTCCCTGACTTCAGACTATACTACAAAACTACAGTAATCAAGACAATATGGTACTGGCACAAAAACAGAAACATAGATCAATGGAACAAGATAGAAAGCCCAGAGATAAACCCACACACCTATGGTCAACTAATCTATGACAGAGAAGGCAAAGATATACAATGGAGAAAAGACAGTCTCTTCAATAAGCGGTGCTGGGAAAACTGGACAGCTACATGTAAAAGAATGAAATTAGAATACTCCCTAACACCATACACAAAAATAAACTGAAAATGGATTCGAGACCTAAATGTAAGACCGGACACTATAAAACTCTTAGAGGAAAACATAGGAAGAACACTCTTTGACATAAATCACAGCAAGATCTTTTTTGATCCACCTCCTAGAGTAATGGAAATACAAACAAAAATAAACAAATGGGACCTAATGAAACTTCAAAGCTTTTGCACAGCAAAGGAAACCATAAACAAGACGAAAAGACAACCCTCAGAATGGGAGAAAATATTTGCAAACGAATCAACGGACAAAGGATTAATCTCCAAAATATATAAACAGCTCATTCAACTCAATATTAAAGAAACAAACACCCCAATCCAAAACTGGGCAGAAGACCTAAATAGACATTTCTCCAAAGAAGACATACAGATGGCCAAGAAGCACATGAAAAGATGCTCAACATCACTAATTATTAGAGAAACGCAAATCAAAACTACAATGAGGTATCACCTCACACCAGTTAGAATGGGCATCATCAGAAAATCTACAAACAACAAATGCTGGAGAGGGTGTGGAGAAAAGGGAACCCTCTTGCACTGTTGGTGGGAATGTAAATTGATACAGCCACTATGGAGAACAATATGGAGGTTCCTTAAAAAACTAAAAATAGAATTACCATATGATCCAGCAATACCACTACTGGGCATATACCCAGAGAAAACCGTAATTCAAAAAGACACATGCACCCGAATGTTCATTGCAGCACTATTTACAATAGCCAGGTCATGGAAGCAACCTAAATGCCCATCAACAGACGAATGGATAAAGAAGAAGTGGTACATATATACAATGGAATATTACTCAGCCATAAAAAGGAACGAAATTGAGTCATTTGTTGAGACGTGGATGGATCTAGAGACTTTCATACAGAGTGAGGTAAGTCAGAAAGAGAAAAACAAATATCGTATATTAACGCATGTATGTGGAACCTAGAAAAACGGTACAGATGAACCGGTTTGCAGGGCAGAAGTTGAAACACAGATGTAGAGAACAGACATATGGAAACCAAGGGGGGAAAACCACGGTGGGGTGGGGATGGTGGTGTGCTGAATTGGGCGATTGGGATTGACATGTATACACTGATGTGTATAAAATTGATGACTGATTAAAAAAAAAATAGGGGGGAAAATACCTAATGCTGGGAAAATTATGGGAAATTCAGCACACATATACTGCTCGGAGTGTGTATCGTGAAATTCAACTTTTTTGGAGGGTGATTCAAGGGTATATTCAACTGCTAGGACATTTTCTTGAGGGGATTATCAGAGATGGATAGGAAATGCACATCACTTTTTTGTAATGCTAAAAACTGAGAAACTAAATATCCAACAGGAGTGGAGTGCTTCAGTAACCAATGGTGAATCCATATGTTGGACCATATGTAGTCCTTAAAAATAGTATCTTAGAAGAATATTAAATCATGTGAGAAAATACATTATAAACACTAGTATACATATATGTATGCATTTATGCAAAAATATACTATATACTATTAGTAGGATTATAGTTAATTTTCTCCATATTTTTCTCTTTGTACTTTTCTGAATTTATTTAACTTAGAAAAATGAACATAAAATGTCTTTGTAGTTAATACATATGTTATTCTACATATATGAAGATATGTACATATCTCTAGTGGGAATTCTGTCCCTTTCTGATGTCACAGAGTTACTTATACAAAAAATCCTATAGGAAATGGGGCAGGACATGTTCTTCCCTTCTTCCAGAATGTTCACACTTATCATAGTGCAATAGATAAAGTACTGGTATGAAAATCCTCATTAAAATTGTTAAAAGTGTGACATTCTTCCTTTTTTTTTTAAATTTTTGGTGAGGTAGCTTCAAAACAAAGCGGACAAACTCAATGATGCAGAAGTCTGAAAATGTATCATCCCGGTGGGTCTTTAAAAAGATGTGTCACATTTGTCACCATGGCTGCCACCTCAATTTGACAATCCACCAAGTCCTAATAGTGTCCTCCAGTGGTCTTTGAGTTTCCAGCATGAGCTCTCTGGGGGTGACGCCTGGTCTGAAACCCTTTGGTGAATGGGACTGTTTGTTAGCTCCAATAGACAATTATGAAGGGCAATTAAAAATTCAAATTATGTTAATAGGCCAGAGAAAAATGACTGTTTGCAGAAATCAGTGGCAATTACCAGACATAATGGTTCCCAATTAGGCTGGAGGGGATTTTCAGTCATTCATAATTCACTATCTTAAATGTATCATAAAAAAGTAATTGTCACTTGTTAATAAAACTTACTTAAAAACAATGTAGCTGTCTTGTGTAGAAAGTAACTCTTCTCTCTTCCTCCTTGGTTTTTAAAAAGGTACAGTTCTTAATTAAAAAGTAGTACAGGCTGGTTCAAAACAAAATCAAGCAGTGATACATGTGTTTAAAATAAAAAATAACGCCCTTTCCAGGCCTCCACTTGTACTTCCCAGGGGTAACCACTGTTCTATCAATTCAGTGAGTATTCTTTCTCCAAATCACTTTCCCACTCCCATTGAAAAAGAGGTGAGGGAGGTTGGGGAGATTGTCCAAGGAAGATGTTGTATTGATATTTTTACGCAATTAAAGGTGAAAACGTAAAACCACCATCTTGCTGCTTCCGTCGTGTTCATTTTTTCCCAAGGTTTTTGAGTTTTTATTTTTATATTCACATGCAGCTTCCATTACCCCTAGGACTAGAGTCAGCATTCATGCATGTCCTTACAATTCTATTCTCAGGCAATGCCATTTGCTGTGTAAACCACGCTGCACGTGGGATGTGATTCAAGGACTCTGACCAGTTGGTTCCGAGCTGAGCTTTATTTCTGGTGCTTCAGGGAGAACCAAAAAGGACTAAAAGAAGCAAGAGAGAAGGAGAAGCGGGTAGGGGAAGGGCAGAGGTTAACTCTTAAATAAAATATTAAGGGAATGGGTTTTTCTCTTGCTGAGTACCCATCTGATCCTGTCTCTTTTGTCTTCTGTGATAGATCATGCCAAAAAAAATGACATCTGCATTCCCAATTTTCTTGCCCAATCTGGGACACTTTGCTACAGCTTCAAGTCCCAAATTGCAGCGCTGCACCCAACATAAAGACTGAAGCAAAGGCAAGAATGGGCTCTCCCTGTCCCCATGCAATGAAAGTCTCACTCTGGTGAGTCACAGTTCAGCAATATTTCCAGAAATTTCTCTAAAAGGAAGCTCCAGGAGGATGCTCTGAGCCAGGCACTTTATAGACAGGATCTTATTCCATTTTCACCATCCCCGTATGAAGAGGGCATTTTTATATCCCCATGTTACAGGCAAGGGCCCTGAGTACTCAGAGAGGGTCCATACCGTGCGAGTGACACTAAGTGGCAGTGCTGGCATTTGAACCCAGATATTTCTTGATCCAAAGTCTGCATACATTCCCCTCCAACACACCGTTGTCTCTTTGTTCACATTGTACAGACGCAATTTACAACCGTTGATGACATCTCAACTTATGACTGCCCTGTCTTTCTTTCTTTCAGGCTCTCCACTACACTGAAAGGTAAACCACCTCAGGGTTAGTTAAGAACATGACATCAGCTACACATACACAAATGATCCCCATTTTGAATATTTCTCAGAAGTACTTGGAGCAGTGAACTTGCTTGGAGATAGTTACCAGGAAAGCAAGCAAGTACCTACAGTGCCCTTCATTGCACCCAGTCTTAAAAGTGGGTGCATCCACAGTGGGAGCAGAGAAACCTCCATAAAGAGCCTTTAGGGGCTTCCCTGGTGGCGCAGTGGTTGAGAATCTGCCTGCCGGTGCAGGGGACACGGGTTCGAGCCCTGCTCCGGGAAGATCCCACATGCCGCGGAGCAACTGGGCCCGTGCGCCACAACTACTGAGCCTGCGCGTCTGGAGCCTGTGCTCCGCAACAAGAGAGGCCGCGACAGTGAGAGGCCCGCGCACCGCGATGAAGAGTGGCCCCCGCTTGCCGCAACTAGAGGAAGCCCTCGCACAGAAACGAAGACCCAACACAGCCAAAAATAAATAAATTAATTAATTAATTTAAAAAAAAAGAGCCTTTGGGACCTACATCTCATATCACAATCTACACATGGCTGGCTACTCCTTGTCGTTCCCATTTCAGTTCAAAGTTTACCTTCCCAGAAATGTTTTGCCTTTCTCCCCTCCAAAGCGAAGATATAAAGGACTTGTTACTCTATCACACCCCCTATTTCATTGTTTTTCAAAGGTTACTCACGTGATGGTATTTTTTTATTGGTTTACCTATTTATGTCTGTCTCCATTTACTGGGATGTCAGCTTCAGGTAAGTGAGGTCTTCGTCTGATGTGTTTACGACTGTATCCCCACACCTAACCCAGTGCCAGGCACACAGAGCTGAAACAGGCTGGGACCTCAGACCCTTCGCTGCAGTGCTTGCACCTGCACAAACGTCTCCTCGAGCAACAGAACACAACGAAACCGTAAGGGACTAAAAGCAACTGCGTGCATGCGCAGATGGGGCAAGTTATGTGCAACGAGATACACGGAGACCAAAAAGCCCAACTGACGTTCCTGAAGAGCCAGGAGCAAAAACAGGGTGTTGGGAGCAAAAGCAGGGTACCGCACATGCCCCCTGCAGAAACACCACCAAAGGGGTGGGCAAACCACCTAATTCACCCCTCTGGCCCGAGCCCTGGACACACCCCTATCCTCACCTCATATAAGGAACTAGCTCGCACCCCCTCAGTGAGCGAGCCAGCAAGGGAACCTGTTACTTGTTTTCCATCCCCGCCCTGCTGCTGCAGGGCCCCCAATAAAGCCTTGCCTATATTTCTTACCTGGCCTCCTATCAATTCTATTGATTAAGGACACCAAGAACCCTGGTCAGTACAAGAATTATGTGTTGAATGAATGAATACATGTTTATAAAATCAAGCATCTGTCTTCATGAATGGTTCAAGTGTTGGCTTTTAGATGCGGGACTTTCACTTGTAAGAGTCCGAGGGAATAAGAGCAATTCGGTCATTGGTAGGATATCACCTGGAGTTGGTTGCTGTCATGGAGACAGAACGGAGATGAACGCAGGGATTTGGAGAGGAGGGGGCAATGGTGAGCCTTCTTTACTCTGCACCTTACTGAGGTTGACTAGAGATCTCAGCGTCTCAAAGTGGCAAAAGGAAGTGTCACCATCACTTTGGTTGGTGACAAACTGGCTGGTCCCCATGGATGGTACATTTTCAGTGGGGTTTCAGCTCCGTTTCTGGAGTGGAGTGCTTTTCTCCTCATTAGCAATGTTTCACACTGCCAACTCAAGGTCACTGATTAGGTAAAGACCATATGATTTGGCTCAACTGGTCAACATGAGGAGATGAGCTTTGGACATACACCATGTGATTTTCATCACTAGAATTTGCTGTGGGATGGGATCTGGCAGCAAACACTCCACGCTCCTGGACCAATCTACATTCACACTTTGTGTTTCTGTTTTCCTTCTGATTTGGAAGACGGAGGAAGTTTTCACCACCAAAGGACACACTTCTGGCTGAGTCTTAAGTCCTTTGACTATTTGATTCTATCACTTGTCTGAATTGTTTTTCCTTGTACAAATGCTTTGTACCTGACTTACAAAGTAAAGGTGACTAATTCTATTTCTGTATTTTTTTTAAAGTTTCAATGATATTTGTAAACCAATTTTAAAATTAAATGCTTAAAAGGAATTATTAATATTATAAAAGTAATAAATGCTTAATGAAAATGGAAGGAATAAAGAAATGTATAGAATAAAGAGGAAAGATGCCTGTTTCTCATTCCTAACACTCTTGCTTCATTTCCCCCTCCTTCTCCTAATAAACCCACTTTCTAGGTATAACCACTCTGAATGCTTTGTTGTATGTCCAGCAGCATGCTGCTAAAGGCTTAACAATTGGCTCTCCAGAAAAAAAGCTCTGGCTTATAAAAGCATTTACTTTTTCCTGTGGAATAAATACTTTCACCATGTGCAATTTTAAACTAAGAATATGATGGAATTGGGAAAGGGTGTTACACAATCAGCTCTTACAAGACAGTGCAAGCCAGCTCTAGCACACCACTATGTGCTCCTTCCAGATTATCTGTATTTCTTTCCCTTCCTCCCTCTCTCCCTCCCTCCCATCCTCTCTCCTCCTTTTCCTCCTCTCCATCCTTCCTTGCATCCATCCATCCATCTATACTGGTACATAAACAGACATACATGAGTCAGTATCTAACATAAACATTGTGCATTTTATTCTGCAAGTTTCACTTTTTCACCTGGTATATTGCAGCTCTGTATTTTGAAAATGTCCTGACCCTCCCTGTAACTGGAAACACTGTGCTAGCTCAACAGCAAAGCTGAGCATCACTTGGTCTACAGATGCGCCTGTGAGCGTGCGTGGGTACCCACACACTCGCTGTTGTCTATCTATTGTAAAAGGGAGTAATTCGTCATTGGGCAGCAGGTTCTGCTCAGATGGTTTATTGTCCTGACCTCATTAAAAGCATGTAATCTACGCAGTGCCGTAAATCTATGCCTCTAAATACTTTCCTCTTTAATTTTTTAATACCGCACACATGAAGGGAAAGGTTAAAGCCAATTAAAAGAGATACAAATACCATTATTACTGCCCTGACAAACAGTTAGTTATTGGATTTGGTCGTTTCAGTTTAGAAAGCCATTTTTTTTTTTGTTCCTGAATGAATTAGTAATCAAGCTGTTTACTGACTTGTCTCATCTCTGAGATGCTAAATATATATTTTTTGGTCCATTCTCTCTCTCAATGGACATCATGCCTACACACATAAAAATTAGACAACTTAAGGTCTACATACAAACAATAACAGCACAGCTGCATGTGGAAACCCACATGTGGACTGACCATCATTTTCACTGCGGTCCAGGAAGGAGAGAGCCACTCAATTCATTCTTATGCAGCAAATAGCTGTTAGTGTTGTTGTTGTTGTTTTTCCCTCCCATTAAGGCTATTATATGATACTGACAGATGCTTAAAAGCATTTAGAGCTGAAAGAACTGTTAGGAAAATTGCTGCAAAGGATTGACAAATGATGATCTTTCTGTCCACAAGGTTCTTATTTCCTGTGCAAAATGGACAAAAAGAATAAATGAAAAGAGCAAGAATCATCAATCTAGGAACTGGGTATTATTTTCTGACATGAGTTCGTATTTTCCATCGCATTTGGCCAAGAACGTGACTCTGTTTAGGAAAAGGCTGCAGTACTGCCACTGTGTTAGGCTTTCTTGGTGTCCGCTGGTCTCCTGTCTCTCTCCTTCATTCCTCTGGGAGTATGACATAGGCCCCATAGGACCTGAGACAACCTGCAGATGTACAGGAGTGGATCTGAAATTTGACCACCTTATTCATTTAATTGTCCGTCCACAGTATTTTGTGAGAATCAGTGCTGACCGTTGTTTCAGAAGAAACTCATCTTCACACCCTCACATCCATAAGAATTCATACAACTCATGATTCGTATAAGTGGCCTACCATTTTTCTTAGTATCTTGCCCTTCCCTCCTATGAGAGGTCAAAGTCAGGCACTTACAAAAGAGCTTTCAGAACACTACAGAGCTACACTTTCAAAGGAGAGAACAGAAGCACACACAGTCATAAGGAAACTCTGAAGACAGAGAGAGTATAATAGGGAAGAACAAATTTGACTCCATATTGGACGTGTTTCTTTTACTTTAACCTTGTATTCTATTGCTTTTGCTACAAGTTAAGAATGTCGCCTATAGCCTAAAATATACAGGATAGCCCGTTCTCAAGGTTCTGACCTTTAAAGGTATAATACTTTTCCATTCTTATAGAGATAAAGAGTTGCAGAACAGAGAGTAACATTTGTCTCCTTGGAGGTTTATAGGAACATCGTGACCTGACGTATGTGGACAGCTGTAAGAACAAAGGATTCTGACACCAAGAAGTTTGCAGCAACCGATACCCTCCCCCCTTCTAATATGAAAGAAGCCTGAATTCTAACTCTGGTAAGATGGTTCTTTGGGACACTAGTCTACTATCTTTCTCAGTCTGCTGGCTTTCTGAATACAGTCCCCATTCCTTGCCCCAAGACCTCGTCTCTCAATTTATCGGCCTGTTGTGTGGTTAGCAGTATGAGCTTGGACTCAGTGACAAGAGGATAAAATATTTTTAAGTTAAGGGGATAAAACCCTAGAAACAAGAGTGAGTATTTTCTATACCATCTGTCCTCCGGAAATGGTAGAACAGGGGTTCTCAAAGTACGTTCCCTGGACGAGCAACCTCACCATCATCTAAGGACCTGTTAGAAATGCAAATGTGGGGACTCACCCCATACACACTGAATTAGAATCTCAGGTTGGGGCCCATCAAGCTGTGTTTCTAATAAGCCCTCTGAGGGATCCTGATGCCTACTCAAGTTTAAGAATCTTTATTCCCGGGAATACAGTTTTCTTAGCTGCTTCTCCCAGTCTGTGCTTGTAGCCAGTCATAAACTTCTGAACACGAGCCGACCATTCCCGCTGCTGCTTCCACACTATACCATGCGTTACAACACATTACACAGATTTGTTTACATGGCCTCCTCTCCTACTAGACTGTAAGCTCCTTGAGGCCAGACGCTGTATCTGATTCACTTCTTAATTCTCAGCGCCCAGCCAGAGGCCTAGATCAAAGCTGGTGCCTAGGACATGAATTACAAGATAAAATGGCTAGATAAAGCCCAATGAATGAAAAAGAAACAGAAGTATACAAATTCATTAAAGTTATTAGTTCTAACTTGATAAATGACATCCACGTCTAAGTAAAAATGATTTTGCTTCCTTTAAACAAGAAAGAAGGAATTAAAAATAGTTACAGGAATATTCTCAAGTAACTTCTAACAGGTTCACTGTTTATTCTCTTGAGGAAAGCAAGAAATAACTGAATACACTTCACACTAATAGCCTCTTATAAAGTATGCTGACAAAATCCAGTTAGTTCTGAATATTCCTAAGATGGTTTCACATTCAGACAGGACCCACCTGCCCATCTGATGGCAGACATTCTCAAATTGAAAGTTATCTAAATATGGGCTATAATAAAACCACAAGAACTGCCAGTTCAAGCCCCTGGGAGCCCCTTCCACCCTCCCAATATGTAGGAGGGTGGAAGGAACTTCTTGGAAAGAGGATATACCCTGAAACCATTCTGATTGCCTCTCCGTGAGGAAATGAAAGACCTGAAGTATGGAGTCTTCAGCCCTTTGTAGCCTTCATGGACACTCTGAAGGTGTCCTATTTAGCCTTTATTTTCTACCATGGGATTTACCATGGCATCACATACAGGCTGGTCAAGGCCTACTTTATGAAAACATCCTGTGCCTGCCTTTATGTGGCTATGGCATCAGATCACCTGGGTTCTAATCCAGGCTCCAATATGCTCTGGCTTCTTTAGCTTTTCTGAGCCTCAGTTTCCTCATCTGTAAAATGGGAACAATTGTGATACCTGAGGACTAAGTAAAAAAAAATTGACATATATAATATGTATAGTTTATATATAAAGCATATCTACCTATCTAATGAGCCAGTTGTCTCACACATAATAAGAGCTTAATAAACAGTAGCTATTATAATGAACTAATACTGTTATGTGTTATGTGCTATATGCTACCAGGGCTTCTTAAACTAGAATCCATGGGCCTCTAGAGATCTATGAAATGGATAAAAATGTGTCCATGAGCTCCTTGAAATGATTTGCAAAATGTTTCATGTTTGTCCATATTCCTTTTCTCTGGGCATATGGCTCAAAAGTTTAATCACATTCTCAGTGTGATCCACAGCTTCTAAATGGTAAAAAATCATGGTGTTGGGGATTTTAGGGGCCAGATTATGTCCCCAACAAGCTGGCAAACCAGAGAAATGAGACAGTTTCTCTAAGGCTGGTGTCTTCCTCTAGGGCGTGATGTACAGCATTAGGACCTCCATTTTTAATTCTGCACAATGTGTGTTTGTTTATTTTTCTTCTTCCACTTCATGACAGGAAATAGCATTTCAAATGCATTCCACCACGAGGATAGGCAGACAGTTAATTTTCACCTCCAACACCATCAAGATTTAAGAAAATAAGAGAGCTTCAAACTACCACTCCTGACCTGCCAAGCACAATGTGTAAGCAAGGCAGATGGGCAGAAACAACACTGGACGATGAGCCAAGAGCACTAGGGTTTGCTCTTGAACCCTGTCCTAACCACCTCCGTACCTTGAGCAAGTGGCTTCTCCTCCCAGCTTCTCTGATTCCTTACCTGTCAGACAGGAGTTATTCTCAATCGCCATTTCCAACTTTTTGTGTCTAAGGACCCAGATATAATACAGAAATGGTTATACTAGGCTGCCATTTTTCACAAAAGAAAGTTACCTTCTCTTTTTGAAAATCTGAAAAAAAATATTTTTTCACTTATTTGTCAATCTATCTGGATGGATGAAAAATATCATTTATTCTAGCTATAGACAGCAAATGGTGAACATATGAGTTTAAGGGCCCATTAAACAAATATTTATTTAGTACTTATTAAATGTCAGTCACTTGAATAGGGCTGGGGACACAGCATAAACAAAAACAGTTGCTGCCTTCATGGACATGACAGTAGTGCCAGAGAATGAAAATGACTGAAAATACACATGCATATCACCGTTTTAAATTGTGCTAATATGCACTGCAAAGGATAAACTGGATCCTGAAAGATTAAATGGGGGAGGGTGACTTGACATAGAGCTGTCAAGGACAGCATCTGAGCTGAGAGTTGAGGGGTGGTTGTAGCCAACCCTACAAAGCCGCAGCAAAACTTTGTGGCAAAGAGAAGACCTCAAGTCAGCAGGACCTAGGGCAAGGCCCTTGGCCTCTCTCTGACTTATTTCCCTGTGCGTAGAATGGGGATGACAATGGGATTGAGTCCATTAGACTGTTGTGAGGATTCAATGAGCTGGTAATGAAAATTTGATTGGGACCAAGGCTGGCGATGTCCTAAGGAAGTGGTGCAAAATAAACATCACGCTGAAGTAAAAGCATGTGCTAAGGCCCTGAGGTGGGCAAGAGCTGGGTCTGTTTGAGAAACTGCAAGGAGGGTGGGGCTCTCGGCTGGAGCATAAATGGCAAGGTGGTGGAAACTGAAGCTGGAGGAGTGACAGGTATGGTGGAGGACGTTGAATCCCATGCCAAGTTCAATGAGAAGGGATTGGAGAGTTTACCAATATCCCCAGTGGACCTCTGAAGTTCATTGCCCAAAACTTAGAATATTATTGTCTCTAATTTACCTTTTGTATAGTTTTCTAATTCAACGGTTCTATGAAATACCTCCTCACAGGGAACAGTTTCTTTAGGTAAGAAGTTCTAAATAAAGAACCCCTGTTTCATTCATGCTCATTAAACTGTTTTTTCCCCCACCTAGATCCCTGCAATAATAAATATAATTATATCCATCTTTAATGACTTTAGTTTCTTGAGCTGCAGGTGCTGGAATACTGTATTTATTAACATATTTTAAACCCTTTAAAAAGACTGCATTCATTCCTATGATAATTTAGTATCCATAATACATTCTCTGCTCTGAATAGATATTAATCACCACAGAATGACTGATTTGCCCGTGTAGGAGCTAAGCCGCGCTCTAACTAGTAACTAGT